>NC_054834.1:108326215-108588715 GCF_018345385.1 Vulpes lagopus | reverse complement strand
CTGAGGCAAGAGAAACAAAAACAAAAATAAACTATTGTTACCACATCAAAATTAAATGCTTCTGCACAGAAAAAAAAAGCCAGTGAAACTAAAAGACAACCTATGGAATGGGAGAAGATATTTGCAAGTGACATGTCCTTTACATGTGTCAGTATACAAAATATGTAAAGGACATACAATTCAACACAAGGAAAACCCAAATAATCCAATTATTTGGAAATACCAAATAATCCCATTTAATAATGGGCATAAGACATTAACAGACATTTCCCCAAAGAAGACTTATAGATGGCCAACAGACACATGAAAAGATGCTCAGCATCACTAGTCATCAGGGAATACAAACCAAAACCACAACGAGATATCACTTCTCCCTGTTAGAATGGCTAAAATAAAAAGCACTGGACACAAGTGTTGGCAAGAATGTGGAGAAAGGGGAAACCTCTTACAATGTTGGTGAGAATGCAAACTGGTGCAGTCATTATAGAAAACAGTATAGAGGTTCCTCAAAAAATTTAAAAAAGAACCACCCTGTGATCCAGTATCCATACTACCGGATATTTACCTAATAAATTAAAAAACACTAATCCAAAGGGATACATGCACCCCTATGTTTATTGCAGAATTATCTACAATAGCCAGACTATAGAAGCGGCCCAATGTCCACGGATAGATGAATGGAGAAAAAAGAAGTAGTGTGTATATATACAATGGGATATTGTTCAGCCAAGAAAAGAGTGAAATCTTGCCATTTTCAATGACATGAATGGAGCTAGAGAGTATAATGCTTAGTGAAATAAGTCAGTCAGAGAAAGACAAATGCCATATGATGTCACCCATATATGAAATTTAAAAGACAAAACAAACAAGCAAGGGAAAAAAATGGAGAGAGACAAACCAAGACACAAACTCCTAGACTACAGAGAACAAACTGATGCTCACTGGAGGAGAGGTACATGGAGGAGATGGGTGAACTAGGTATTGGGGATTGAAGAATACACTTAGCATTATAAATAACAAAATAAAATGACAATTTTAAAAATCTAAAAATTTTTAAAAACAAATCTTTAAAATATTTATTTACTTTTGAGAGAGAGTGTGTGTGCACATGCAGGTGTGAGTTGTGGCGGGGAGAGGGAGAGAATCTTCAAGCCGACCCCTCAACATGGGGCTCAATCTTATGACCCATGAGATCATGACGTGAGCAGAAACGAAGAGTCACTCAACCAACTGAGCAACCCAGGTACCCGTAAAATCAGTAACCAATTGAGAAAAGTCAAAACCAAGAAGATACTCTCCCAAAAGGAAGAGATTATGGCAAAAGTAAGAATAAAACATGCAGAATAGTACTTTAAGGTGCGTATTTTACATCCTCAGAAAAATGTGAAACAATACTGCTTTCATAGAGAAGTATCACCTGGAGAACTTACTTATTAAAAAGTAATTATTGGACTTCACAGAAGAAAAACCTGGTAAACACTATCTTGGCCAGGTAATCATAATGCTGAATCACGCTGATAGTACCTCCTGATATGATGATGAGAAAGGCACATCACCTCTGTCACATTCTTTACAAAAAATTATAATTCTAATAATGACAGATGGAAGACATTCTATAAAATCCCTAACCAGTACTCCTGAGATCATCAAGAAAAACAATTCTGAGAAACTGTCACAGATCTGAGGAGGCTAAGGAAGCACAACACCTAAACAGAATGTGGTACCCTGGAGGTGGCTGGGATAGAAAAAGAGGACTAGTGGGAAAAATGGTGAAATCTCAATAGAGTGTGGAGCTTAGTTAATAATAATGCACTTATGTTGGTTTCTTAGTTTAACGAATATACCATGGTTATATACGATGTTGGCAATAGGGGAAATTGCGTGAAGAGTAGACAATAATTCTCTACTTTTCTGTAGAAAATAATTCTAAACTTTTCTGTTAACTTAAAATTATTCCAAAATTAGAATTTTGATCTTAAGCACTTCCTCAAATGGAGTAGCACAGTTGTTAAGCAAAAGGACAAGGGAAAGAATGCTTTAACATTCTGATTTCAGAAATATGATAAGATTACAAATTCTAAGAAGCCTTCTACTACAAAACATCCAGATGTATAGGCTGGATCAATTACTATAAATATACTTTTAAATAAATTCTTATGAGCTCAAAAAATGTAAGAGAAATATTCCTGAGGCAAAAATAGAAACAAATATTTAAGTCATCAAATATTAAGCTAAACCCAAAGTGGTGATTTCTAGTAATCAATATTGTGCTAAGTGATTAAAAACTAAAAAGACGAAAAACAGTCCTTTGTGAGAATTTGTAATAATGAAATTGCTTTCACATGAGTTTGTGTTTGAATGTATATTACCATATCTATCAGGGAGACCCTAGACAGGATAAGGTAAACCTACTCACAAGCTGGTAACAACCCCTAGATTTTAAAAGTTAAAATCCTACCCTGAGAAAATGCTTTTTAATCAAGCATGTGTTTCCCAGGTTAAATTGTAGGAAAGTATGAGTTCATGTCTGAAAAAAAAGAAAACAAATAACACACAGTGAAATAAGCCACCATCAGCAAGAGTGAATAAGAACTGGTTAGCGTTCATCATCGATCGCAGCCCAAAAGCTTCCAACTACAGGAATGATCAAATATAGGTTATAACATATTGAAATATGAAATATTGAAAGAAAAGTAGGAATAAATAAAAGCGTGGAACAAAGGATTCTCAAAAATAATCAAAAAAGATTTGACAGCAATGAAATATAACATCAATCTGAAAAGCATGATTTTTTAAAATTTATTTTTAATTTTTAATTTTTATTTATTTATGATAGTCACAGAGAGAGAAAGAGAGAGAGGCAGACTCCATGCACCGGGAGCCCGACGTGGGATTTGATCCCGGGCCTCCAGGATCCCACCCTGGGCCAAAGGCAATCGCCAAACCACTGCGCCACCCAGGGATCCCGATTTTTTCAAATTTAAAAACACAGTGGAGGGGTGTCTGGCTAGCTCATTCAATAAACCATGCAATTCTTAATCTCAGGGTTGTGAGTTCAAGCCCCACATTGGGCATGAAGCCTACCTAAAAAAAAAAAAACATTAAAACTCAGTAAGAAATAGGTTAAACAGCAAATTGAAAAAATTGAAGAACCTACAGATGTATTTGAAGACATTACTCAAAATACAGAGGATAAGGAGGTAAAAAAATATGAACAAGAAGTTAAATTCCTTGAAGGATAGACTCAAAAGCTTAATTTGTCTAATTGGAGTTTCAAATAAAAGTAACAGAAAAAATTCTAAGTATATAAACTACACATCTTAGAACTAGCAGAAAAACACAATAGCTAAGAATTTTCTAAGACTATAAATACATCTGAATCCACCATTCAAAGCAAATACTACCCAAAAAAATTCCTTAAAAAATGAAAAACAAGACCATGTTTTGCAGAAGCCCATTCCTATTATTTATCATGGTTATTTGAGTAGATAAAAGTGTTCAAAATAAGCAATAGATCACCATCTACGTGGAAGGAGGTCGCAGTGCAGGTCGAGTGTGCACTCCCTGCATCACTGGACCAAAACCACCACGTGCCTGGTTATGTCTGCTCTGGCCGCAACAACAGAATCAGTAACTCCGGGTCATAGGCCAAGGATTTTGTAAATGACATATTACATTTGGATCTCACCTCCCTCTTCTCTGTTAAAAAGAAGTGAGTAAGGGCAGCTCTTCGTGATTTAGGAGAGAAGCTGCTTCTCCTACTCAAAGTGGAGAAACACGGAGTTAATTGCCTCTCCAGCTAAGTCTGTTCTTCTGGCTAAAACATTTCCAGTTACATCGACCTTTTCACGTGTAGGGCTCTAGGATCAAAGTGATGATATGTCTTAGTGAGTATCCTGAACAAAACCTTCAAATCTGATTACACAAAGTAAAGCTGTACATCAGGAAAACACAATGTTATTCAACAAATGTGAAGACCATCCGCTAGCAAGTGTCGGGCAAATACATGAAATCATAAGAATGATCAGTCAATCACTCTGATGACTGGTTATAATATGTCTAATTCTAAAAACAGCTGATAACTACACAGAAAATTCTTGTGAGGACCACAAAAATCTCACGTGAAAGACCCAGTAAACAGCCACATGCTGCACAAGACAAACTAAAGGAGGAAAATAACATTTTGATTCGTTTCTGGCTCCATTTTAGACCTTTTCTTAACCCAAACTTTAACTTTTGTCCCATCTTTATTTGCCAGCCTGTGGCCCTAACATACAGGATTGCTCTAATCATTGCAATAACAACACTTGCATATTTGACAATATTTATTATTAAGCTCCTAACTTCCAGAAGCTTTTGAATTTTCTTTAGATAAGCATCTAAGGTGTGAAAACAGTAGGAATTCCCAATATTCCCAATTCCAAACTTGGAGAGAGATTTGGAGACAGCTGGGACCTATCAAGGAATGTTAAAGGATGCCACATACATGGGTGACTTGTGCACATGTTGCCCCTGGAAGGAAGGCTATGGCATAGCAGTAAACTTTCTGAATCTCAACTATATTTTCTACTCAAATAAGAACCTGCCTTGTCAAATTTAACAATTGCTTTAAAAGTATCTTATCTATTTGACTATGATATAATTTAAGTACTCTATAAGCTGAATGAAAAGTATTTTAATAAATTCAAAATTATTTTGTTAAAAAACAGTAGCAGTAGTAATGACCTATAAAGACCTCTTTCAGATTTTGTCATTATTAACATCAAATCTAAGAATAGGGATCTGGAACATGAAAGATCTATTCATATTGTGCTTTAACCAAAAAAAAGTTTATAAAGAGCCAAAAAATAACATTATATATGCAGGAAGAGTTTCTGAACAGAGAAGTAGAAATCTATTGTTTACTAAAGTTCCAATTCCTAGAAATTCATAACACTCATCCAAACAATAAATCCCTAAAGCCAAAAAATGGAGTGTGTGTGTTACAACTTATCATTTTTGGATACAAATAATATTTAACAGCCTCTTCTCACAAGATGCAGAATAAACATATGATTTAGTTTAATAAATTTCTAAAAGAATTTTAATAAATCCCTAATAGAACTCAAACTTCATAACTTTTGAAATCTAAATCATCTTGACCTTTAAACAGAATCTAATCTCAGATGATTCAATTTATTTAATCCTTGCCAAGATGTAACACTCTACTAGAGGAAAAGATTTTCCAGAGGAAGGAACAAGCTTCTAAAGGTTATAAAGCAACAGAGTAATTTTTCTCTCAACTTATTTCTGAGATTTTTAATTAAATCAAAACACAGCTTCAATTTTCCTCATGATACCTAAGGTACAGTGGCTATGGAAAGATTTTATGAACAAAAATAATTACCCAGTCAAAACACCCATAAATCAAAATTCAAATAATTCTGTCATCCTGAAAACAAACAGTAATATTCACTTTAGAATGTAAATTTAAAAATTCAATAAATTTGGAAATGATCATGAAAAAAATTAACCACTGGCAAAAATATTGATGTCCAATATCCATAAAGAATGTATAGCTCAAGGCTATAAATTTTTAGCATTTAGCCTAAAAGTGAATGTTAACTGGAATTTAAATAAAAATGTAAAGATATGTGTATATGTATCCATAATACTGTTGCTATATATAAAAATAAAGAAAAATAATGCCTCAAAAAAAGTGAACTGTTTTTCAAGTGAGTTAAATATGCAGTCTGATTTTTACCAATTTATGGATCTACTTATAAACCAACAGATGTGAAAAACAAGAAAAATAAGATTGTTCTTCACTTTACATAATGAACAAATTTTAGCACTTTTATATGGTATCAACTTATAGAGAATTAATATAATTTCCTTAAAATCTCTCTACACATGTGGTTTTATAATTTGCTTTATTCTCAGTGTAAATATCCATTCATCCTAAAGCATCCTCAGACATTATTTTCTTGCCTGTGTAATCTACACCAATTTCTTCCTCCTTATTCCCTCTTTTTTCCCATCATGGTCTTATCTCAGTTGTGTTTTTATTTTTTTTCTTATTAACAGGTTCTATAATCATTTAATCCTGTGTAAAGGGACCATGTCTTTCTTGTTTGCTGCAGGGTCTCAGTATTTATTGGAAAAGTCATATAATAACAGAAAGATGTCTGCACTAGGTGAACCCAAAATGGGTGACATTTGCAGTCTTGATTCTGGTGCTGAAATAGTTGCCTTTACAGAATGTACCTGATGAAGCTTATTTCTACACATAACTCTTACATTTTGCTTCCAAATTTAATACTATAGCGATCACTGATCTCAACAGTTCAAAAATTAAAGTTATAAGCCCTGACCAGATTTTCACACAGTAATATAAAATACTGGAGCAGGTGTTTATTTGTTTCTTTTTACTAAGAAAAATCCATCAATTTATCAGAAGAATAGCAATTTTATTTTCCCTTGTTGACAGAAAATTACCTGATGTCCAGTACACCATCTGGCAAACATATTCAATTAAATAATAAATAAATACAATTTAGAATGACAAGAATGTCATCAATATATTATATTCATAAATATAAATTAGGAAATGAGAATAAGGGAACTAAGAGATATCTTAAAAGAGTTTCAAATTCCTATGAAGGAAGATGAAGCAGGGAAAATGTAGTAAACTTCAAAAGTATTTCAGTTTTGGACAAGTTAATTGGAGATGACTAAGAGCTAAGTAAAGACGTCAAGTGGGCAGTTAGATATATGTTTAGTGTTCAGGAAAGGCTCTGGAATAGTGATAAACGTGGGTTAGCCATTAGCATATAGAGAGTAGTTCAAGTGGTGAGAGAAGATAACATCCTCCAGAAAAAGAGAGAAGAGGCACAAGGGAGCCCAAGCCTGAGCCGTGGGCCTCATCAGTATCTAAAGGTTCGAGAGTAGAAGGAGAATCTACAAAGAAACTGAAAGGCAACAGCCAGTGATGCAGAGAAAAATCCAGGAAAGTGTGATGTGATGGAACCTGAGAAAGGAGACTGCTTCCGGACAGAGAGAGTGGCCAGTTGCGTTGAATGTCATCGGAGCCCTGACCTCTGCTTGAGGACAGAGAAGCAGGGTACTTGCTGGTAATCTTGACACGGATGGTTGCAATGGCATAGTGGGGAAGGAGCTGGAAATATGATATCAAGTGAGGTTCTCTTTTTTATATGGGAATTACTAGATCATATTTGTATTTAGTGGAGAAGATTCAGAAGGAAGAATAAGATTAATAATGTGAGATTAAAGGTAAAAGGAAATTACCTGAATTATCTCCTAAGAGCCTGAAGGATGAGTGAAAACAATCACACACCAGTGGGAACAGGAGAGGGGGGAAAGGATGGGGGAGAGGAAAGGAAAGAAGAGAAAGAGAGGAGAAGGGAGAGAGTGATAAAATGGGAAAAAGAAAACTGCCACACAAAATGAGCTTACAATCTTAAATTCCAAAACAAAACAAAACAAAAACCCTAAAAATTAATGCTAAAAAGGATATTCAAAAAGCAAAAAAAAAATTTTAATTATAACAAATTCACTCTATATGATATTAATCTTAGGGAACAGGCTCATAAAGACTTTAGAACAACTATGTTTTTGGTGCTCAAAGAGGCAAATTAAAGAATATAGCCATTTGAGTGCTACCACCTTTCCAAGGTCCTGATTTCAGTTATTTTGTGTAAATATTCAGGAGTGAGATTCCTGAATTACATGGAAATTTTGGAGGAAGCTCCCTACTATATTCCCCAGTGGCTGTATCACTTTGTATTTCGACCAACAGTGTGCAAGGGTTACAATTTCTCTCCATCCTCCAACAATACTTTCTGTCTTTATTATTATTATTATTTGTTAATAGCCATCCTGATCTGTGTGATTTTGATTTGCATTTCACTAGTGACTATGAGCATCTTGCCATATACCTGTTGGTAATTTATCCATCTTTTTTGAAGAAACGTCTGTTCAATTATTAGCACATTTATTAATCCATTTATTTACTATTTTTTTGCTATTGAGTTATAGGAGTTCCTCATATAATTTGAAGATTAACCCCTTATAAGAAATGTGGTTTGCAAATGTTTTCTCCTAGTTCATTCTCCTTTTGGCCCTCCCATGTTCAATGCAGCACTATTCACAGCAGCCAAGGTGTGGAAACAATCTACACACACACAAAAAAAGTGTTGTATATACATACAATAGAACACTATTCATCCTTAAAAATTTTAAAAAAAAAGAATTTCTGCAATACGGAACAGTATGGATGAACCGTCAGTACCATGTGCTAAGAGAAATGAGCACAGAAAGACAAATACTGATCACCCAAAAAAAAAAAAAATCCAATTCACAGAATCCAAGACTGGAATGATAGTTGCCAGGAGCAAGGGGGAGGAGAAGATGGAAAACTACTGACCGATGGGCATCAAGTTTCCATTTAAAAAGGTGAGTGTGTTCTAGAGAGCTGCTGCACAATATTGTGCCTATAGACGATAATGCACACAAACATTTGTTAAGGGGGTGGATCTCATAGTACATGTTCTTACCCCAATAAAATAACTTTTTGAAAAGAATACATCCATTTAAAACGCTTTTCAAATTAGGGTTCCCGTTTCCTCTGGGTAAACATCTACTAGGGGAATTACTGGATCATATGGTAGTTCTACTTTTACTTTTTTGAAGAAACTCCGTGCTGCTGTCCACAGTGGCTGCACCAGTGCTCCTTCCCACCAAGAGTGCACAAAGGCTCCTTTTTCTCCACATCTTTGCCAACACTTGTTATTTCTTGTCTTTTTGATTTTAGCCATTCTGACTAAATCCTCACTCGGAGTGAGGTGATAGCTCACTGTGGTTTTTATTTACATTTCCCTGACAATTAGTGATTTTGAGCACCTTTTCATGTATCTGTCAGCCTTCTGCATGCTTTAGAAAAAAATGTATATTTAGTTCCTCTGCCAATTTTTAAATCAGATATTTTTAGTATACAGTTTTACAAGTTATTTACATATTTTGGAAATTAACCCCTCATTGGATATATCATTTGCAAATATCTTCTCCCATCCCATAGGTTGCTTTTTAGTTTTATTTATGGTTTCCTTTGCTGTGCAAAAGCCCTTTATTTTGGTGTGGTCCCAATTCTTAATTTTGCTTTTGTTTCCCTTGCATTAGGAGAACTATCTAGAAAAAATGTTTCTATGCCTGATGTCAAAAAAAAGTTACTGCCTGTTTTGTTCTGGTGTTTTAAGAATTCAGGTCTCATGTATAGGTCTCTAATCAATTTTGAGTTTTTTGTGTGTATGGTGTAAGAAAGTAGTCCAGTTTTATTATTTTGCCTATAAATGTGCAGTTTTCCTAGCACTATTTGTGGAAGAGATTGCCTTTTCCCCGAAGTATATGCTTGTCTTCTTTGATCATGAATGTGTGGTTTTATTTCTGGGCTCTCTATTCTATTCCATTGATTTATTTGTCTGTTTTTGTGCCAGTGCCATACTTTTTTTTTTTTTTTGATGACTACAGCTTTGTAGCATATCATGAAATCTAGGACTGTGAAACCTCCAGCTTTGATCTTTCTCATGATTGCTTTGGCTATTGTGGGTCTTTTTGATTCCATACACATTTTAGCCGCCTTCTTCTAGTTCTGTGAAAATGTTGATATTTTTATAGGGATCACATTAAATCTATAGATTGTTTTAGGTAGTGTGGACATTTAAATAATATAAGTCCTTCCAATCCATAAGTATAGTATATCTTTCCCTTTGCTTATGTCATCTTCAATTTCTTTCATCGGTGTTTTATAGTTTTTAGAGTACAAGTTTTTCTTCTTGGGTAAGTGTATTCCTAGGAATTAGTATTCTTTTTGGTGCATTTGTACATGAGATTGTATTCTTAATCTCTCTTTCTGCTACTTTATTATCAGTGTATAGAAATGCAACAGATTTTTGTATCTTGAAACTTTACTGAATTCATTTATCAATTCTAGTAGTTTTTTGGTGGAGTTTTGAGGTTTTCTGTATATAGTATCATGTCATCCACAAATAGTGAAAGTTACTTCTTCTCTACTAATTCAGATGCTATTTATTTCTTTTTCTCGCCTAAGTGCTATGGCTAGAACTTTCAGTACTTTGTTGAGTAAAAGTAGTAGGGATGTACAACCTTGCTGATCTTAGTAGAAAAACCTCTTGTTTTTCACCATTGAATATGCTGTTAGTTATGAGTTTTTCATATATGGCTTTTATTTTGTTGAGAAATATTCCCTCTAAGCCTACTTTGTTGAGAGTTTTTATCATGAATCGATGCTGTACTTTGCCAAATACTTTTTCTGCATCCATTGAAATGATCAAATGGTTTTTATCCTTTCTTTTAACGTGATGTGTCATGTTGATTAATTTGTGAATATTAAACCATTCTGTCATCCTTGGAAAAAAATTCCACTTGATTATGGCAAATATTTTTAATATATTGTTGGATTTGGTTTCCTAATACTTTGTTGAGAATTTTTGCGTCTATGTTTATCAGAGAAATTGGCCTGTACTTCTCTTTTATTGTAGTGCTTCAGTCTGGTTTTGGTATCAGGGTAATGCTGGCCTTGCAGAATGAATTGGGAAGTTCCTTTCCTCTTCTATTTTTTGGAATAGTTTGAGAAGAATAGCAATTAACTCCTTTAAATGTTTGGTAGAATTCACCTGTCAAGACATCTGGTCCTGGGCTTTCATTTGTTGATTTTTTATTACTTATTCAGTTTCATTGCTAATAATTGGTCTGTTCAAATTTTCTATTTCTCACTGGACATAGATTCAGTTTTGGAAGGTGATATGTTTCCAGGAATTTATCCATTTCTTCTACGTTACTCAATTTTTGGACATACATTTTTTATAAGACTCTTATAAACCTTTGTATTTCTGTGGTATTGCTTGTTATTTCTCCTCCTTTGTTTCTGATTTTATTTATTTGAGTTTTCTCCCTTAATCTTGATGAGTCTGGCTAAAGGCTAAAGGCTTATCAACTTTGTTGACCTTTTTCAAAGAACCAGCTCCTAGTTTCATTGATCTGTTCTAGTGGGGATTTTTTAGTCTATACTTCATAATTTTCCTTTAATCTTTATTATTTTCTTCCTTCTATTGGCTTTGGGCTTTGTTTGTTCTTCTTTCTGGGATCCCTAAAATACAAATGTTATTACGCTTGTAATGTCACTGAGTTCCCTTAAGGTGTTCTCATTTTTTTATTATTCTTTTTTTCTTTTTACCATTCAGCTTGGTTGCTTTCCACTCCCCTGTCTTCCAGGTCACTGATCCACTTTTCCACCTCTTCTAATATGGTACTGATTTCCTCTAGTGTTTTGGGTGGTTTTTGTTTTGTTTTGGTTTGTTTTTGTTATTGAGTTCCTCATATATGACTGGTTGTTTTTAATATTTTCTCTTTTTTAAAGGTCCCACTGAGGGGGCACCTGGGTATCTCAGTGGTTGATCAACATGAGCCTTTGGCTCATGTCATGATCCTGGAGTCCTGGGATCGAGTCCCACATCGGGCTCTCCACAGGGAGCCTGCTTCTCCCTCTGCCTGTGTCTCTGCCTCTCTCTGTGTCTCTCATGAATAAATAAGTCTTTTTTTTTATAAAAAAAAAAAAGGTCCCACTGAGATTTTCCACTCTTTTCTCGAGACCAGTGAGTATCTTTATGACCACTACTTTGAATTCTTTATCAAGCATGTTGCTTATCTTTACTTTATTTAGCTCTTTTCCTGTGGTTTTATCCTGTTCTTTCATTTAGAACATATTCTTCTATTTCCTTATTTTGTCTAACTCTTATTTTTAAATATTAGAAAAGTCAACTAGATCTCCTGATCTTGAAAGTAGTAGCCTCATGAAGAGGTCCTGTGGTGTCTTGCAGCACAATGTCCCTAATTTATTAGAACCACGTGCTTCAGAAGTGTCTCCTATATGAGTTACACGTACCTATTTTTTGACTAAGCTACATTTGCCTTCAGTCCAGTCAACTGAAATCATCCACTTTGCCTGATGTGAGCACACCAAGCAAAATTTGGTTTCTGTGCTGTTAAGGAGCCAGTCTGGGGCAACCACAGGCTTGTAGTTGGGTGGGGCTGCCAATCAGAGCAGATGCCTGTGCCCCACCTATTTTGGGGGACTGCAGTCACACTGATCAGCAGCGTACTCTCTTTATACTACTAGCTATAAGGTTCAGGTGCTGGGACAGTGGGCACACTAGTGTCTATGGTTAACTTCCCCTTTTCCCAAGGCAAGAGGTTATTTGTAGGATGTGTCAAGGTAGAAACCTCTTTGGAAGGACATCTGCCAAGTAGGGAAATTATAGGACAAATCCATAGGAAAACACGGTGCCTGCAAGTTAGATGGAGACTGTGCTGGTTCCTTCAATTGTCCTGCTATCTAGGCTGGAGGGGTGAAGAGAAATGGCAACCACCAGCATTTTTGTCCCCTAAAGATCTCTTCCCCTTCAGTGCATGTTCCGAGGTTAGTAAATAAATCTCCTTCACATATACCCCAGGTGCTTTTCAAATTTCTGTTTCTATGCTGTATCTTAACTGGGTTATTTGTTATGTGGCTCTTTAAGGGTGAGGATTCAGTTTCCTATCATTCCTGGTTCTCCCAGAGCTGAGAAAGCTATAAAGGAATTAAGGAATTCCTGGAATTAAGCCCCACTGATTGTAAAAACTCAAAATTAAGCCCTGCTGATTTTCAAAGACAAATGCTATGGGTATTCATCTTCGCAGTGCAGGTCCCCTGTGCCTGGGGTTCTTGATGTGGGGTGTGATTCTCTCAATTCTCTATGTTCATGGTATCAATTCCAACTGTGGTTAGTCTTGCTGGGGGGTTGGCTCCTGACCATGTCTCTGCCCTTTCTACCCTTTCAGATGTTGCCTTCTCTCTATAGTTAACCAGGGAAAGTCTGTCCTGCAGGTCATTTTCAGAGTTAGTTGTACTGATGTGGTTGCTACTTCTGTGTGTCTGTGGAACAAGGTGAACTCAGGATCCTACTCTGCCAGCTTCCCCAGGATTCCAAAACAAGCAAGAAAGTTTTTAAAAGGAACATAGGCAGAAATAAAATAAGTCCAAGTGAACATTAAAAAATATCCAAATGAAAAAAAATGGATATTATAAATGAAGTCACTATAAAAGTTCCAAGGACAGAATAAACTAGATTGGAGTCAAAGAGAACATCGGTAGGTTATAAGATAATTACAAAGTCGTGCCATTTGCCATGTTATCTAACTTTGCTGCTACTTAAGCCACTGCCTCTATTTGAGCTGCTTTACTTAAATTTGCTATTATTTAGTCCAAGACAAAGCAAATGTAGCCAGTCTATTTACATCCAATTCTTCATATGAAAACTGAATAGCATTATATATGAAGAAATATATTCTAATAAATTAAATATGCCATCTTCCTGTTTACCCTAAACTTATCCTCAATAAGCAATTATGCTGACTTATAACTAAATCATGAAATAAAAATAAGGGAGAATTGAAGAAGAGAATTTGAAGTGAAATATAAAGGGAATTTATTTTATTAAGATATGCAATCTCCTTGGTTTCTATACTAAACTGTTGGTATATTAAAGACAGTAACCACACAAAATATTTTTAGGCCAGTAAAAATATTTTTTATAATATTATAATATTATAATGATGAATATATGTCATTACACTTTTTTTTCCAAATCCATAGAATGTACAACCAAGAGCAAACCCTAAGGTAAATATGAAGTGTGAATAGGTCCATCCCTGGTGAAAAAACAAAAACAAAAACAAAACAAAACATTCTGATGACTGATGTTGATAATGAGAAGACTATGTCCGTGTGGGTGCACGAGATATATTTGAGATCTCTGTGCTTCCTTTCCATTTTGCTGTAAACTTGAAACATTTCTAAACATTTATCTTTAAGAAAAAAGAAGTAAAGACTGAAAAAAGTCATTTAATATGTCTGGAAATGCTTACTATTTTGTTTAAAGCAATAAAACGTTTTCTATATTTTGAATGTGACTCAACATAGAAAATGTTTAAATGTGGTGGCTGCAGTCTCAAGTTCATTTATAAACCAGGAAAATCATCAAATTGTGTTAGATTTCTGAATAGTAGAAAATAACAGACAGAAACCATGTTATATTTTGTGTCCCCTAATCCCTAACACTGACACAAAATAAAATCCATTGATTGAGCAAACCACTGACCCCGGAATTTCCTCCGCATTATGTCACAGGTTTGGTTTGTACCTGCAGCTGCCCTTTGCAGGATCTATTCCTATTGCTTGATAACTCTCATCACAGTAAAAACCCAACATCACTACACGGTATACAGAACCTGTTGACCCGGCCCTGGCCAGCCCGTCTGACTCATATTCCACATCCTTCCCCAGAATATGCTTCACTCTCCAATTCTAAACTATTCTAAGGATGTCCCTCAACACACCTACCTCTTCACATTCCTCACTTTCACACGTGTTCTTCCGTCTGCTAGAATCCTTTCATCGTTTGCTCCACCTGATAATTCCCTACTCATCCTTCAAATCCCACTGAAAAGCTATGGCTTCCCAGAGTGCACTGAGCAACATGGGCTGCTGTTCCTCCTTGGCTCCCCCTGCTCCTGAAGGCAGTCTCCCATTGTATAAATCGCTGTACTGAATTACAGTAATTTCTCGATCATTGTCTCTCTGCCTAGACCCTAAGATCCTAGAAGACAGGAGATTTGCTTTTGTTTCTTTGTATTCCCAAGCCCCAACTGAGTGCTTTGCCTACCGTGGGCACATAAAAATGTCTACTGCAACGTAGGTACAAAGAAGCCAGGCAGCTCTTAATGGGGAAAAAGTCAATCTTGTCTGTTCTTCCATCTTGGGGCATCTCTTAATTTTGTACTTCAAGATGCCCTGAAAACTTGACCAGTATTCCTTCCTTAGTACTTGCAGAACAATGCGCGGTGGTCACCTACACTGTCTGTGAAGCTCAAGAGCTCAGATTTTGTATTCTAATGCCAACCTTTATAAGATATATAAACTGAAGTAGGAATCCAAACTATTTAGTCAGTGGAATAGGAATAATAATTGCCTATTATTATTTACTATGTTTTAGGCATTGCTTATACAATAATTCATTTAATCCTCCCCAAAAGTCTGTAGGGTGTTATTCACCCTTACTCTCAGGTAAGGAAACTAAAGCACAGAGAGGTTAGGTGACTTGGTCAAAGTCACAGAGCTCATAAGTGGTAGAGTCAGAATTCAAACTCAAGCAGCCTGGCTCCCAAGCCCATCACTTACTTATGACCCTGAACTGCCCCTTCCATAGTATTGCTGTCTGTCGGGACCAGAGGAGATTTTGCAGATGCAGTTATGCTTATTGCCATCATAACAATTCACCTTTTGTTTCTTAACTACCATACCAGGCATTGATAATTCTGCATTTTTATTTATTGCTAAAAAGGAATGAGTTAGAAATTGCTTAATATAAGGTTGGCCTTAAAAGGCTTAATATTCACACATGCACAGCATTAGAACTATGTCCAATTCGTGCAGTTCAACCAAATATTAATAATATAAATAAAAAGGCTGAAGTCAAAGCATGACTGGTTCTGTGTCAGACTTTTTTCTTTTCTATAAAGATAAGAAGATCAAAAAGTAGTTCCTCACAGTGTCTGTAACAATTTAAATTCGAATTCTAGAAGTATTTCAGCTGGCAGTGCTGAAACCGTAACTTCCTCTCTAAAACCATTATCGTAAAGTTTTTCCAGAGTTGATTTCAATGATGGCTCAGAATTAGAAGGTTCATGTTATTCAAGGTTAGAGGTGAGATAATTATCTAGGAAGGCGCACTGAAAAACAAGTGTGGCTGGAAGTGCAGCAGGAGAGGGAGCACTCTTGAGCTACATTACCAGAGTCCCTGGAGAAATCAAGCAATCCAATAGCCTCATCTAATATAATTGCAGCACTGGAGTCTCTGCCCAAAAGAGTTTTATTCCCACACTCACAGGGTGTGCCCTCTTGGAACAGAATATATGAAAGCAAAGGGTAGAAATAGAACCAGGAATCCCTTTCGCAAACACTTGTATGGTAGGAAGGAAGATATGAAAGATAGAAGCATGACTACAACCTCAAATTTAAATTACTGACTGTATTAAGTGACTGCAACCAGATTATCAGTACTATTTCAGAGATTAAAAGCAAAGCATTTCAAAATATTTTATGTAGTAGAAGATACGCAGAACAGTTTGTTATTGTGTGAGCAATGTATAAATACATTCTCATATGAAAACAAATTAATTGTAGATAAGAAAAGTAAGCTACTAGAGGAGCTGTATAAAGGTTTTGAGTTTTTATAGACTAAGGTAATTAAAAACAGGATTTAACTTTTAAACAATTCCATGGGACTTATCAAAACATAACAGCCAACATTTATTTATTGAGCATTTACAAATGCCAGGTTGGTTATGCAGTTTAAATAAAAATTACATAAAGCAAGTGGAGACATGCAGTTTCTAAAATAGAAAAGCAGGACATTTTTATTGGAAGGCAGTGAACCAAAAGCCACTTAGATTCTGATCCCAGCTAAGTCACTTAAAAGTCTACATCCCCAAGTGGTTGGGTGGCTCAGTTGGGTAAACATCTGACTTTGGCTCAGGTCATGATTTCAGGGTCCTGGGATCCAGCTCCACATCAGGTCCGTTGAGTGGGGCGTCTGCTTGAGGATTCTCTCACTGATAATGTTTGAAAATCTCTCTCTGTATATGTACATACTTAACAATACACAACAGTCATAGGCTTAGAAATCACAGACCTCATTGGGTGTTTTCATATGTATGTAAAGGAATACATGATTTTTTTTAGTAAATCTAAATTTAATATGAATTTCTTTCATAAGTAATCACCAAACATAGTATTAGTAAGGGAATTTTACTATATATTTAATAGAAATATATGTTTTGCAATAGAAAATTAATGAGCCTAAGTACATTTTTGATATTTTTTTTCAACATGCCTCCTCAGAGGAAGGCCAAGGGAACACTGCATTGTTTAACCAGATGAATTCATTTATCCAGTGTTTTTTATGAGTATCTTTGAGCACATATTAAATACAAGGCACTGGAATAGATATTGGAAATAGGGCAAGTTCAAAGATTATTTTTTAATGATTTTTGTTATCAAAAATGTTTAGAGGGGTGCCTGGGTGGCTCAGTCACTAAGTGTCCAACTCTTGCTTTTGGCTCACATCATGATCTCAGGGTCATGAAATCGAGCCCCATGTGCGACTCTGCCCCTGTCTGCCTGTTCTTCTTCCTCTGTTTCTCCCTCCCGTTCCCTCGTGCTCTCTCTCAAATAAATAATTTTATTAATTAATAAATAAATTAATTAAATGTTTAAAATTCATAAGAATATTGTTTGTGGTCTGATCAAATAAAGAGTAAGGAGTTTTCAAATTTATTTTGTAACAAATTTTAAATCACAAATTGTTTGTGAGTTTTAATCCAATGAACATCTAGAAGCGAGATAGAGAATAGTTTGAAAGGGACAAAACCAGCCAGGAAATACTGCACTAGTTTAAAAATAAAGCAGGGAGGTCCTGTGGCTGTGGAATGAAATGTTAATCATGGGAAGACTATGACCTATAAAGCCTTTTTTATCATTGTATGTTATTGAATATGAACAAAAATCTTTTAATTTCTCAATGTAGGCATTTTCCCTGGTAGGAATTTTTTGTACCCACAATACTTTGACTTCACCCGTATCATAAATTTACTGTGTTGTATATTAATTATGCATTTATGTGTTTATCCCCTTAGCTAAATCACAACTCCTTGGAGAGCATGAACTGGGTCAAAATAATTTTTATTAAGTTTTTAATTTTAATTCCACTATGGTTAACATACAGTGTTATACCAGCTTCAGGTGTACAATATAGTGACTCAACAATCTGGACATCACTCAGCACTCACCATGGTAAGTGCCCTCCGTCATCCCCATCACCTATTTCACCCATCCTCCCACCCACCTCCCCTCTGGTAACTATCAGTTTGTTCTCTATAAAGGGTCTGTTTTTTGGGTTTTCTTTTCTTTTTTTCCCTTTACTTAATAAAATTTGTTTTATTTCTATGTTATTCAATATATAAGTGAAATCATATGGTATTAGTCTTCTTCTGACTGACTTGCTTTGCTTAGCACAATACTCTCTAGCTCCATCCATGTCATCGCAAATGACAAGATTCGATTCTTTTTTATGGTTATGTATATTATATATATATATATATATGCCGCCTCTTCTTATCCATTCATCTATTAATGGACACTTGGGCTACTTCCATAATGCTGCAACAGACATAGGGGTGCATGTATCCTTTTGTATTTTTTTATTAAATACCTAGTAATATGATTACTGCATCATAGGGTAGTTCTATTTTTATCAAAATCATTTTTGAATCCCAATGCTTAACATGTGACTGCAAGAAAGTAGTAACTCACTGTGAAAATATGGTTGAGGCTATTTTTTAAAATTTATTTATGACCTGAGCCAAAATCAAGAATCACGGGTTGACTGAGACACCCCAGGAGTGCCGAGGCTATTATTTATTAAATTACACAGTGTTGTCCCTATGAGAACCCAAAGAAGAAATTCAGTTTGCTCCCACTATCATAGTTGTACTCTAGTGAGAAATTGATTATTTTTTGTTACAGGGAATAAAATTTGTGTGTTTCCTTCTTTCTCATTAGCTGTTAGAAAATAAAAAATCAATTTTATACTCTCCAATAACAACTGCATAGAATGTCAGGACACTTATTTTGTATAAAATTCCTCTTCTATCTTATATTTGCTTCATTACTTCTACTTTCTTCATCTCTTCTTCTAATTTCAAACCATTTCTCTTCCTCGATTATTCACATTTATATAAACCACTTTAAAGCCACTTTAGAACAAACTGGATTAAAATGATTAAGCAAATGGCAGATGTTCAATAAATATCTTTTCAGTGATTGAAGAATGGAATACGTTGTTGGATTTAAAATTAAATTGACTTTTCACGTATACCCTTTAAAATTCTCTTGCTTTACATTAGGTAAATCCTTAGGTGTTCTTTAGCTTTCTATCAATACAAACTCAGTAACAAAAGCTACAGATACAACAAAGACGAAGTGCTAGGACTACTTTATAGGTCTTATGCTCTACATTTGTAATACGGTACATGTGATGAAACCGTTTCGAGAAGATAATTTTAATTTAGCAATTCACTAAATCATATGAGACTTTGGATTCACGTTATTAAAGTAAAAGTATATCTTGTATTTTCCCATGTAAAATAAGCATGATCTAACTGCTTTGTGGTCATGTTTTTAAAGTCATTTCTTTTTAATTTTACTTACAAATGACCCTTAGTATTCATACTTTCATAATTTTAAGCCATGTGAGGGAGAAAAAAAAAAAAACAAACTGTGGGAAACTTTAAGGAGTAAATGGGTGGAGTGGGGAAGCACTGTGTTTCTTCAGGATTCCCAGAAGTTTGCGTGGATTTAGCTAGCGCTTGTAATAGCTAAGGCATTACAAACAATAACAAGTGCTTCTTTTGCAGTTCACAGAGTTTAAAGATGAAAAGTAGGCAGCAAAAGTCTTCAGATGGATTGAAGCAGAAGTGACTTGTAGCCAAGCCTGACAGTTTTAAAGAGATTTTATTTATCCATCTGAGGGGGAGGGGGGGGCAACCACAGGCAGGGGAGGGCGGAGGCAGAAGCAGACTCCCGCCGAGCGGGGAGCCCGACGTGGGGCTGGATCCAGGACCCCAGGATCACGACCTGAGCCCAAGGCAGGTGCTTAACAGGCTGAGCCCCCAGGCACCCCAAGTCCCATATTTTTATTCAATAGTTTCTATGGGTGTTTCAAAGGACAAAATTCCTGGGCCATTTAATATCTATATATTTAATGAAACATCTAAAAAGGATTGATGCACTAAGCTGCATAATTTATTTCATATAAGTACATATCTTGCTCCCCACGTGTTATCCTTGCGAGCCTTTCAAACAGGGAAAAGTCTGTGGCTTCCGGTAAGCCTGAAGAAATATGGGACAGCATCAGTTTATCGTGGCGCCTGGCCTACACTCATGAAGCAAAGCACGCAACCCTGATTCAGTATTAAGTTTGGGGAGTTCTTTGCTTAAAGAGCCCAAGATACTGGGGTACTTTCCTATCGAGGTGGCACGAAGCGGTCCTCAGCGGAAGCTATATTCATCCTATCAAAGAATGTGAGGCAAGTGGCCATGTGACCTTTTGGAGGCCTAACCTCTCAAGACAAAATTGCACAGATCTTTCTTCTTAAGAACATTTTCAAAGGTCAGCGATGTTGTACTTTCAACAGCAGATATCTTACATTTTTTTACTCTAGAAACTGCTGAATAATCTGTGGAATATCAAGCTGGGTTAAAGACGGAGTGCGCTTTAGCACATGGCCTTTTAAAGGAAACTAGAAAATCAGAAGAGAAAACAGCAAATTGTCATAGGTTACAGACATTCTAGGAAAGGAACTTCAGATTTTCCTCTAAAAGCTCTTGTACTTTTGCAACATATTTCATCATCGTGTTGCATCACGATCAATAAAACACAGCTTTGTTTGCAATCACTTCAGTGTTGAAAACACGGTGGCTGACTCAGACATGTTAGTCAAAAAGTGTTTTAAAAAATTACATTCAGCCCTTTTCAGACTGCTTGAAAATGATCCTTTACTAGACATAAAGATTCTCATAGTTGTATGAATTTAGCTCTTACTAGTTGAATACAGTGTTATATCAGTTCAAAAATTAAAAGCTGACAAAATTCCTAGACCAATTAGAGGTAAGAGAAATCATTTTGTCATTAAAACTCAAGGGGATTCTTTTCCTACAGCTTATCTTGGAAAAAAGTTTGAAAATATGTAATTTTTAGCAGTGTTCTTACTCCCTCTTGTGACCAGTAAATGAAATGTAAATGCTGCATAAAAGGTTCCATAGAGCTTTTAATAAAATTCCCCAAACCGAGCTAGATTATAAATGCTCATGGAATTCAATTAATATCAAATACATTGCACATTTAAAAAGAATTCATGGCAGACGCGTGGGAGGCTCAGTGGTTGAGCATCTGCCTTGGGCCCAGGGCAGGACCCTGGGGTCCTGGGATCGAGTCCCGCACCGGGTTCCTGCAGGGAGCCTGCTTCTCCCTCTGCCTGTGGGTCTCTCATAAATAAATAATTTTTTTATCATTTAAATATTATTTTTAAAATCTTTTTTAAAAAATTAATAAAATAAAAATAATTCAGGGGAATTCATGAATTCGTCATGACTTGGGGCAATACCAAAAATGTACTTTTTTTGCATGGTTTGTCTTTTATATCTTATTTCAAGACGCCCATTTTTAAATGCCTAAATTCCTTGATAAATAAAACTAAATCAGAATATAAAATAAAAGGCAGCCAAGTTCTCTAGATTGATTTAGCTAGATGTGACTTGTGGCCAAGGCTCACATTTTTATTGAATAATTTCCACAGGTGTCTATACTGTGACGTGGCCCAAGAGAGGTGGTGGGAGTAAAGGACTGTTGTCCCCAAGACCTCAAAGGTCCCAGACGCACAGCCATGCTCCTGGGTGCGGAGACAGGAGCCTCAAGGTAACTGCCAAGCCACTTAAAACCGCCCTGCTCTAAAATCAAAAGAAGTTAAAGCTCAGCTTAGATGCGCTCTTCAGGCTCCACGGCTCTGCTCCTGCCCCCTCGGCAGCCCTCGCCCCTCTCTTTGGCAGGAGCCCGAAGTTCTGCAGGGGCCTGGGATGAACATCTGCGCGAAGACCTGCCCTTAGTCCAGGTCCCCTATTCCACACCATCCCTCACACGTGTCCGAGGTTCAGGTGACACCTCACCCACTCCCTTTATGATTGGTCTTCCCTATTCGGTCACCTTAGAGATGACACACACGTTAACTGAAACTGAAATGCACATGTTTGCCTCATATCCTCCATTTGCTTGTAACAGGGGATCCCTGGAGACGTGAACCTTTACCCCAAAACAATACAGCATTTTAGGCATGAAGTAAAGGTACTGAGTAGCTAGGTTAGCAGGTACTACAGTTGGCATTTTATATAAATTATCCCGTTTAACCCTCATGATATCCCTACGATGCCAGTTCAATCGCAGTCAATTCATAGATGGAAAGACTAAGGCTCGGGAAGTAACTCACCGAAGGTAACGTTGTTAGTCGCTGATCCAAGTTTCACACCAGGCTGGTCTAGCTCCAAAGTCTTTGTCGCTCACTGTTAGCAAATAATGACCCTAAAGATTTTGGCCCTAAAGATTTTTCAGATATTTTCAGACCTTAAGTAAAGGTCGTCGTCTTCTCCATTGTCTTGTGACCTTCTGCCGAGTTGTGAATTACACTCAGTGCCTCAAATATGGAAAAAGTTCTCAAAACCAAACATATGAATATGAGATCACTAAACTGATTTTCGCTCAAGTCCCAGGATTTTCATTATTATTATTTATAGTCCTCTGTTGGGTATTTTATTGTATTATGAAATTCTGTGGAGTCCTAGTTGAATTTTATTATACATCATTAAAAGCATTTGAACATTCAGTTAAATTTACCCAGTGATGATTTATCGAAATCTACTAAGATCGAAACCCATTATGTTATGTTATATTAAAACCTGTGCAAATGGTAAAGACGATTGTCATGGTTTTAGTGGGGGATCCATAGAGGAAAGAAAGACTTTCAAAGCAATGGAATAAGCGCTAGGATGGAAACAGAAGAACAAAGAAGAATGAAACAAAGGGGAGCCAATCGTCCCAGACAAAATTAGAGGATAGCTTCCAGAGAAAACGATGCCAGACTGAGCAAATGAAAGGAGGGAGGAAACAGTGTTTCAGAGGGAGCAGCACGGAAAAGCAGGCAAATATTTAAGATACGCAAACAACAGGACTTTGTGAGATGTTGGATAGGAGGCAAAGAGAAAGCTGGATGGAGGACAGACTGTGGCAGACTTTTAATTCAGGCATCGGGACCTCCTCCAAAGGGCGACACTGATAAACGAAGGAGAGAGAGAATTTTCTATGCATTGAGACATAATCACTCGAAACAACTGCTGGGAAAGAGGCCGGAGGGGAGGGAGACCCCAGTTCCAACAATCACGAGGAGTGAGTGGTTGCTTGATCCGGGGTCACAGCTGCAGCAATATGGAAAAGCTGACCAGTTTGTAAAACATACAAAGTCACAGAATTTTTGATATATTGGATGTAAACAGGGAGGGGGAAAAAAAAAAGGCCGAAGAGGGGATATTCCTGTTTCTGCCAATCGAATGAAAATACGACCTGCGAGCTACAGAACACTAAAGGAGCAGGTGCCCACGAAGGGAGAACGAGAACGTTTGATATTTCAGGACAAAGGAAGTTTGAATTCTTAAATTCTCAGATAATCCGTAGTTTGAGGAAAATGAAGCGAAGCATGAATAAGTATCGTGGAGGATGGGGACAGGGAATGAGGAGCAGAAGGAGGCAGGCTGGCCCGGGTCCCGAGAACTCAGGTGCCGCTGACAGGGAAAGCGGTGCTGGAAGCATCTGGGCCGGGACGTGAGGCCGGCGGGTCCCTGGGGCTGGTGCAGGACCGAGGCCACCGAGGAACGAAACACAGCGAGGGCCGGGCAGGCAGGTGGCATATTGGTGCCACCTGGGAGGCTTTACGATCTACTGATTCTGGACTCACACACCCGTAGAGATTGCAGAAATTCTGATTTAATTCGTCCAAGATGGGGCCTAGCCTGGGCTCTGGGATTCTCTCCAGGTAGCGCTAATGTGCTGCGGGCACTAGCAGCTGAGAAGCACTGAGCTGGAAGGATGTAAGATTGAGAACCGGTTTGTCTTGGTTTTTGTCTTACTTTAACCTGTGAACGGGGAAGAAGTAGTGAGTGATGAAAAGGTGGAGGATACAGCCGGGGGAATGGTTGCCTCCCGTGCTGCGGGAGGACAGGTGCCTGCGGATGTGGGATCAGGGATGCGGGCAGGGAGCCGAGGGTCATCCACATGGACACTGACAGCGCCCAGGCCGCGGGACACTCGGATCAGTGGCCACGGTGAGTCACAGGCTTCATTTAAATTATTTTTAGATTTTTCAAGACAAGTATAAACCAGGTGTGCATGATTCACATTATACATAATATAACGTAACTCCTGAAATGAACCTAAAATCATTCTCCATGTGTTTATAAGCCATTGATATAGTTTACATTTTTATGCATAAAATAACTTAATCCAGAACACTAAATGTGTGCTATTAATAAAATAAATTCAGGTGACTCATTGACCTCTCTGGGAGGGGAAAGGAAAACTGTATTTACATCACGTGTCAGTGACGGATGAAACATCATCTTCAGGGAAAAAGCAGCTTTCAGCAGAAGCCAATGTCCTTGTCTGAGTCTGAAAGTTGACCCGGATCTGTGTGCCTGCCCTGGGAGCGGGGCAGATGATCCGCTGTTCAAGGTCAGCAGCAGGAAGGCAGATGATCCTAACAATTTTCCCTGGTTCTAAAATTTTACCCGGTTCCCACGAGTTGGCCCAAAGTAGAAAAAAATCGTATGTAACCCTAGATATGATCCGCCAGCGTTAGGAAGGCGACTGGTCCTGGTTAGGTCAGAATGGGCTATAGGGCTTCACAGAACCGCGGCGGCCAGCGGGAGGCGGGTCAGAGGGAGGAGGGTCAGCGGGAGGGGGGTGAGAGGGAGGAGGGTGAGAGGGAGGAGGGTCAGTGGGAGGCGGGTCAGAGGGAGGAGGGTCAGCGGTAGGAGAGTCAGAGGGAGGAGGGTCAGCGGGAGGAGAGTCAGCGGGAGGGGGGTCAGCGGGAGGGGGGTCAGCGGGAGGGGGGTCAGCGGGAGGGGGTCAGCAGGAGGGGGGTCAGCGGGAGGGGGTGAGCAGGAGGAGGGTGAGAGGGAGGAGGGTCAGTGGGAGGAGAGTCAGAGGGAGGGGGGTCAGCAGGAGGGGGGTCAGCGGGAGGGGGGTCAGCGGGAGGGGGGTCAGCGGGAGGAGGGTGAGAGGGAGGAGGGTGAGAGGGAGGGGGGTCAGCGGGAGGAGAGTCAGAGGGAGGGGGGTCAGCAGGAGGGGGGTCAGCGGGAGGGGGGTCAGCGGGAGGAGGGTGAGAGGGAGGAGGGTCAGCGGGAGGAGAGTCAGAGGGAGGGGGGTCAGCAGGAGGGGGGTCAGCGGGAGGAGAGTCAGCGGGAGGGGGGTCAGCGGGAGGGGGTGAGCAGGAGGAGGGTGAGAGGGAGGAGGGTCAGTGGGAGGAGAGTCAGAGGGAGGGGGGTCAGCAGGAGGGGGGTCAGCGGGAGGAGGGTCAGCGGGAGGGGGGTCAGCGGGAGGAGGGTGAGAGGGAGGAGGGTGAGAGGGAGGAGGGTCAGCGGGAGGAGAGTCAGCGGGAGGGGGGTCAGCAGGAGGGGGGTCAGCGGGAGGGGGGTCAGCGGGAGGAGGGTGAGAGGGAGGAGGGTGAGAGGGAGGAGGGTCAGCGGGAGGAGAGTCAGAGGGAGGGGGGTCAGCAGGAGGGGGGTCAGCGGGAGGAGAGTCAGCGGGAGGGGGGTCAGCGGGAGGGGGGTCAGCGGGAGGGGGGTCAGCAGGAGGGGGGTCAGCAGGAGGGGGGTCAGCGGGAGGGGGTGAGCAGGAGGAGGGTGAGAGGGAGGAGGGTCAGCGGGAGGAGAGTCAGCGGGAGGGGGGTCATTAGGAGGGGGGTCAGCGGGAGGGGGGTCAGCGGGAGGAGGGTGAGAGGGAGGAGGGTCAGCGGGAGGAGAGTCAGCGGGAGGGGGGTCAGCGGGAGGGGGGTCAGCGGGAGGGGGGTCAGCAGGAGGGGGGTCAGCGGGAGGGGGTGAGCAGGAGGAGGGTGAGAGGGAGGAGGGTCAGCGGGAGGAGAGTCAGAGGGAGGGGGGTCAGCAGGAGGGGGGTCAGCGGGAGGGGGGTCAGCGGGAGGGGGGTCAGCGGGAGGGGGGTGAGAGGGAGGAGGGTCAGCGGGAGGAGAGTCAGCGGGAGGGGGGTCAGCGGGAGGGGGGTCAGAGGGAGGAGGGTCAGCGGGAGGAGGGTCAGAGGGAGGGGGGTCAGAGGGAGGAGGGTCAGCGGGAGGAGGGTCAGAGGGAGGGGGATCAGCGGGAGGAGGGTCAGAGGGAGGGGGGCCAGCGCCAGGGGGGTGAGAGGGACAGTGATCCAGATGGGGGTGATCGGGAGGAGGGTGATGGGGCCGGCGTCGGCAGGACGGGGTCAGCGGGTGGCACGTGGGCCCCGCCCAGCCTTCCTGTCCACCTGTGACCACGTGGCTGAGTCTGGTACCAGGGAGTGGTGCATCCCCCCTGCCCCCTGTACCCCCTCCGTGTCCTCCCCCATCCTCCCCATTCCCCCCCCCCCGTGCGGCCCTGGCTCCTGCTCCCCGCCCCCCGCCCCCCGCCCCCCGCAGGCCCAGGGCAGCCCCCGGGAGCCCCGCGCAGGGCGGGCCGCAGGAGGGCGTCGCAGACCGAGGAGCCCCCCCACAGGGAGCCCCGGGCCGGGTGGGCGTCCACGGGGTGGGGTGCCCGGGTCGGCCCCCCTGGACCCTCCGCCCTCCGCCCGCGCCCCCTGCGCTCACATCCAGAGCCACACCCCACACCCCACACCCCACACCCCAGGAAGGGGACAAGGTACTTCCCTGCGGAGATGCTTCCCCACCCCCAGGGCAAGTCGGCCACTTACTCAAGCATATTCCCCGGTGACTTCCTGGAAAACCACCTTCAGTGCGGGCCCCGCCGCTGTCGCGCTCCTCCTTGTCCAGGAACACGCGGGCGTTCTGACCTAGGTCCTCAGTCTCCTGTGAGTTTAGCCGCTGTGAGTCCCCTGCGCACCTGACGGCTGGTCGGGCCGGAGCCCTCGCGGCTCCTGAGCCGGCCGCAGTGGAATCCCCAGTGTGCTTCCACCTTGTAGGACTTGGAGCCTCTTGCAGTAGGAGCAGCTGCCCCCCGCCCCGGCCTGCACCTCTCCAAAGCCCCTCCACGAGCTCCCGGTTGGTAGGAAGAGAGCAGCCAGGACACACGAACAGGCAGGCATCCAGGTGTGTCGGTGTCAGCAGGTGCCCACGAGGATGGCAGCTGACCCCTGCCACCGAGACCCTCCTGCCATGATTTGGGCCAGCGCTCCCTGGACAGTTTGCTGGTGTCATGACCCACGCGGGGACAGGTGCTCGCCGCCCTGCAGAGCGCGCTCCCTGCAGGTGCAGGTGCAGGTGCAGGTGCAGGTGCAGGTGCAGGTGCAGGTGCAGGGATGGGGGATGCACATGGGGCCCGGGAAGCAGCGGCCCAGGCCCTACAGCCCAGGGCCCTGGAGCTCGGGAAGGAGCCCGTGAGGTCACAGGACAGCCTCCCTGCCAACCAGACCCCATCCTGCCTCCCTCTACCACACCCCCCCCCCAGACTGAAGACAACCCGGGCCTTAACCTGGGCCCTAATCTGGGCCCTAACCTGGGCCCTAACCACTCTCCCCACAGCCAGATGGACAAAGTGGAGATAAGGAAGTGGGGAATTTTCCCTGGATGCACTAACTGTACAATTTCATGGAAGAGACAACAGTGTAGGCCCGGGTCCTTGAAGGTCCAAGGCCCATCCCCACGTGACCATGGCCAAGGGGTGAAGGGGAAGATGGGTGCCCTGCGCTGTGTGGTCAAGAGAGGATGTAGAGGCAGGGGTGACACAGAGAGTCCCCTGGGGCCTATGGCGGGAAGGGCAAAGCCACCCACATCGGAAGCAGATAAATATGAGTTTAATTATCAGCTTGTCCCCAACTAGCTGCGTGGTTTCTGTGTCATCCCCACGTTCTAGCTTGTGAGACGTGGATAGAAATTTTTACCAGGGACATTAGGAAGCTTAAGTGACTAAAAGTAGTTAGGGCGCACAGTAGGCCCTCCATGAATGCGGGTTGTCATTATTAAATATTAGGGGAAACGTGTGTAGACCATACACGCTTTGTTTAAAAAAGCAAATTTATCTGAAAGATAAAGAGGCAGATCCCTGTCATTTGTTACGCCGGGTAACCATTGATTTGCCATTTTCATCTATACTGAAAAGAACTTGAAAATATTTCACTTAAGAATCATTTTATTTCCACGACTTGCCATCCAGATGACCCAGTAAGAACCTCATTTCTAGTCATCTAAGAACCGAATCGTTCTCTCACATGCATCCATTTCCATCAAAAATAAGAGTTTCTAAGAACGTTCGTCTCACATCCACCTAGACACATACTAAATGCATGTTCGACGTGCATTTGTCTAGATAAATATTCTTGGTCCCTAGATCATTTATTTCCTTGTCAGGGAATTATGTATCTGGCTCTTTTTTTTTTTCATTTTCTAAAAATTAATTTTATTCAACATCTTCATCCCCTGGGATTTAGAGTCATGCCAAAGGTTGCATCGCATCAGATTATTTCATCATGGAATTGTGAAATGAAAAATTGTTCTGCCAGAGGTTCTTGGTAGACAGTAAATGGTGAAATCCAAAACTCTCTTACCAACGTACGTCCTTAGCAGCTTGTTTTCAACACGGCACCGCAGAAGGTTCCTACGTGATGACCCCAGAGTCAACAGTGATTCACATTAAATTTCACCTGAGTTTCATTCTTCTTCTTCTTTTTTTTTTTTTGATTCATTTTATTGCTACATAATTGACAGATAGCACTGCAGGAGTTAAGGGTAGAGGCCCTATTACCGTGACACATTTACGTACTGCAGTGTGATTATCGCCCCAGAAGGGGCTAGAACCTCCATCACGTCCCGTGAGCCTCAGGTCCTTCTTGTGGTGTGAATAGTTACGATCCAGGCTCACAACAATTTTAAGTCTATAATATGCTATCGTTATCTGTAATCACCGTATTTTTCATCAGATCTCTAGAACTTATCTACCGACTAGTTGAAAGTTTATACCCTTAAACCACATATTCCAATTTCCCCACTCCCGGCCCCTGATAATCACCATTCTCCTGTTTTTATGAGTTTGGCTTTTCAAAATTCCATGTTTAAGTAATATCATGGAGTATTTGTGATTCTGTGTCTCTTAGCATAATGTCCTGAAGCTCCATCCATGTTTCACAAATCCTTCTTTCTTGTGGTTGAATAGTACTGCATGGGCTACATACCTCACATCTTTATCCATTCATCCATTGCCAGACACTTAAGTTGCTTCCATATTTTGACTTTTGTAAAAAAAAAAAAAAAAGGAAAAGAAAAGAAAAAGAAGAAAGAAGAAAGAAATAAAAGAAAGAAAGAAGAAAGAAAGAAAGAAAGAAAGAAAGAAAGAAAGAAAGAAAGAAAGAAAGAAAGAAAGAATGCTGCAATAAATGTGGAAGTATGCTTATCTCTCAAATATCCTATTTTGTTTTAATTTCCTTTGGCTATATACCCAAAACTGGCATCCCTAGGCATATAGGGGTTTTATTTTTGATGTTTTGAGGAACCTCCATACTGTTTTCCATAGCAGCCTCACCAATTCACATTCACACCGGTGGTTTACAAGTGCCCTTTTTTCCATCTCCTCACCAGCACTTGTTCACTTTTGTCCTCTCCGTAGTAGCCCTTCTAAAGGGTGTGATGTAACAGCTCATTGCGGTTTTGTTTTTCATTTTTCTAATGGCTGGAAGATTGAGCATCTTTTCATATACCTCTTGGCCATTTGGGTGACTTATATGTGTTCTTTATATATATTAGATATTAACCCCTTCTCCAAGATATAGTTTACAAATATTGTCTCCCATTCCACAGGTTGTATTTTTATTTCAATGAATGAATCTTTTTCTGTGTTTTTTGTAGTTTGATGTAGTCTCTTTTGCTGATTTTTGCTTCTGTTGCTTAGGCGTTTGGTGTCGTATTTATAAACTCATTACCCAGACCTACATCAAGGAGCTTCTTCCGTATGTTTTCCTCTAAGAGTTACTATAGAGACTTTTTAGTCAGTGGTGCAAAACTGGATCAACTTCATTTTTCTGCATTGGTTGTCCAGTTTTCCTAACACAGTTTGTTGAAGAGACCATCCATTCCCCCACTGAATTTTCTTGGCTCCCTTGTCAAAGGTTAGTGGTGGTTTATTACTGTATTCTCTATTCTTTTCCAATGGTTTATGAGATATAAAAATATTTTTATGGGCAGCCTGGGTGGTTCAGTGGTTTAGCACCACCCTCAGCCCAGGGCGTGATCCTGGAGACCCGGGACCGAGTCCTGCATTGGGCTCCCTGCATGGAGTCTGCTTCTCCCTCCTCCTGTGTCTCTGCATCTCTCTCTCTGTGTGTCTCTATGAATGAATAAATAAAATGATAAAAAAAAATTTCTTATGCCAGTAACTATACTGCTTTAGTTATTTTCGTTTGGTAGTGTCATTTGAAATCAAGAAGCGCGATGCTTCCAATTTTGTTATTTTTACTTACAATTTCCTTGGCTAATCAGGGCATTTGGGGATTATTTGCTCTATTTCTATTAAAAAAATGGCTTTGAGTATCATGAACCTGTTCACAATATTAATTCTTCCAGTACATATACATGAAATATCTTTCCATTTATTTGTATCTTCTTCAATTTCTTTCATTGAGGTCTCACAGTTTTCATTGTACAATCTTTGGTTTCTTTGGTTATAAATATCCCTTATTATTTTTTTTACATGAGATATAATTGACAGATGAAATTGCATTATTTTAGATGTACAGCTTAATGATTCAATGTATGTATATATTGAAGAATGAGGACCCCATAACATCCATCACCATGGTTACAGATTTTTTCTTCTTGTGATGAGAACTTTAAGATTTATGTTGTTAGTGACTTTCAAATATACAATACAATATTGTTAACTATAGTCACTGTGCCGTGCGTTACGTCCCAGGACTTACTACTCGTATTATTGGCAGGTTGCAGCTTTTGGTCACCTTCACCCATACCGCCTATCCCCCATGCCCTGCTTTTCGCAACCATCTGTCTGTTCTCTGTATCTGTAACTCTATTTTTAATTTCTTTCCTTTAAAAAAAATTTTATTGAAATATAGGTGATCCAATTAGTTTGGAGTGAACAATATAGTACTTCAAGCAGTCTATATTTTATGCTACGATCATGGCCAAGTGCAGCTACTCTCTGTCACCGTACAAACTATTCCAATACCTTTGACTATATTTCTCAACGCTGTCGCTTGTATCATCATGATTTATTCATTCCATGCCTGGAAGCCTTTATCTCCCACTCCCCCTCACCCATTTCCCCCATCTCCCTCACCACCTCCCTTTGGCAAGTCTCAGTTTGATCTCTGTATTTATGGGTCTGTTTCTGCTTTTTTGTTTGTTCATTTATTTTGTTTTTTAAAATTCTATATATAATGGAAATCATATTTTTTTTCTTTCTCTGACATTTCACTTAGCATAATCCCCTCTAAGGTCACCCATGTTGTTGCAAATGGCAAGATCTCATTCTTTTTATAGCCGAGTAATATTCCATTCCATGTTATTTTTATCCATTCATCTTGCTTCCATATCTTGGCTCTTGTAAATTAGCTGCAGTGAACAAAGATAAATCTTTTCAAATTAGGGTTTTCATCCTCTTTGGGTGAATATCCAGATGTAGAATTACTGGATCATATGGTATTCCTCTTTAAATTTTTTTTGAAAAAGATCTTCTTGCATGGAAGATATTTTTCCACAATAGTTGCACCAAATTGCATTTGCACCAACAGTGCAGGAGGGTTCCTTTTACTCCACGTCCTCACCAATACTTGTTATTTCTTGCCTTTGATTTTAGCCATTCTGACAAGTATAACATGATACCTCTTTGTGGTTTTGATTTGCATTCTCTGATGATTAGTGATGTTAAGCACTTATTTTTTTAGTTTCAGGGATAGAATTAAGTGATCCATCAGTTAATTTATCAGTTGCATATAACACCCAGTGCTCATCACATCACATGCCCTCCTTAATGCCCATCACCCAGTTACACAAGTCTCCTATGTCTTTGGGAAAATGTTGCTTCAGATCCTCTACCCATTTTTTTAATTGGATTTTTTAGTTTTTTTGCTATTGCGTATATAAAGACTTCATCTTTTTTAGGTATTAACTCCTTATCAGATTTGCAGATATTTTCTCCCATTCAGTAGGTTGCCTATTCCTTCTGTTGATGGTTTCCTTTGATGAACAGAAGCTTTTTAGTATGACAAAATCCCACTTGTTGATTTTGCTTTTGTTGTTAAATCCAAAAAAATCATTGTTGAACTGTAAAGGAGTTCCCCTCTATTTTTAATTCTAGGAGTTTTATGGTTTCAGGTGTCTTGTATAAGTCTTTAAATCTATCTGAGTTTATTTCTGTACATCATGGAAGAGAGTGGTCCAGTTTCCTTAGTTTACATGCACTAGGCTGGGTTTCCCAATATCGTTTATTAAAGAGACTGTCCTTTTCCCATTGTATATTCTTGGCTCTTTTGTCTATCGATTGACCATATATGTATGAGTTTATTTCTGGGCTTCCTATTTGTTCTAATAATCCAATAATTCAATAATCCAATACAATACTATTTTTAATACTGTAGCTTTGAAATATAGCATGAAATCAAGATGTGTGATACCCCCAGCTATTTTTTTTTCCTGTCTGAAGATTGTGTTAGCTATTCAAGGTTTGTTGTTCCATACAAATTTCAGGATTTTTTTTCAATTTCTGTGAGAAATGCCATTGGAATTTTGATAGGGATGGGATTGAATCTATAGATTGCTTTGGGTAGTATGGATATCTAATAATATTAACTCTTTCAATCCATGAGCACAGGATATCTTTCCATTTATTTGTGTCTTCACTTTTTTTCATCAATCTTTTATAGTTTTCAATGTACAAGTCTTTTACTTCCTTGGTTAAATTTATTACTAAGTGTTCTATTCTTTTTAATGTAAATAAGATTGTTTTCTTAATTTATCTCTCTGATTAGTTCATTTTTGTGTATAAAAATGCAACAGATCTTTATGTATTTGATTTTGTATCCTGCAACTTCACTGAATTTGTTTATTCAAATTTTTTTGTGGAAATGTTAGGATTTTCTATATGTAATACGTCATTTGCAAAAGTGATAGTTTTATTTCTTCCAATTTGGATACTTTTTTTATTTTATTTTTTGAAACCTAATTGCTATGGCTAAGAGTTCCAATACAACATTGGGGAAAGAGGGAGCATCCTTTCTTGTGTGTGATCTTAGGGGAAATGCTTTTAGCTTTTCACCACTTAGGATATATGATGTTAGCTGTGGACTTGTCACATGTGGCCTTTATTATGTTGAGGTATGTTCCTTCTGTTCCCACTTTGTTGAGAGTTTTATCATAGTGGAGTTTGAGTTTTATCAAATGCTTTGTCTGCATCTAATGAGATGATTATATAATTTTTATCCTTCATTTTGTTAGTCTGGTATATTCACATCCTTGGAATATATCCTGGTTAATCAAGGTATATGATTCTATGATGAGAAAAAGAGTCATTTTAAGTTACAATGTAACTGGCATAGAGAATTGCCCTTCCTCCACCCCTTACTGCACCTCCCACACTTTCCTGTAAACTATCAGTAATAGTTTGTAACTTTTCTTCCTTTTCGTGAGTTTATTGAAACTGTGCCTTGAATCGACTCCCTGAAGTTTTCACTTCCCCACAGTGGGAGCTCACATGCTGAGAGAGCTACCTGCCTCTTCTGTTCGCCTTCATTCAGTAGGTCAGTGTCTGCATATTAACACACCAGCTACGGGGCCCCCAACACAGTTTCTTTTGATGTATTGTTAAATTCTGTTTGCTGATATTTTGTCCAGGATTTTTAAATCTATAATCATCAAGAATATTAGCCTATAATCTTCTTTTTTAGAGTCCTTGTCTGGTTTTGGTCTCAGAGTAATACCGACCCCCTAAAATGAGTTTGGACATGCTACTTTCTCTTCTACTATTTGGAAGAGGTTGAGAAGGATTGATATTAATTCTTTTTTAAATTTTTATTTATTTATGATAGTCACACAGAGAGAGAGAGAGAGAGGCAGAGACACAGGCAGAGGGAGAAGCAGGTTCCATGCACCGGGAGCCCGACGTGGGATTCGATCCCAGGTCTCCAGAATTGCGCCCTCAGCCAAAGGCAGGTGCTAAACCGCTGTGCCACCCAGGGATCCCAGGATTGATGTTAATTCTTGATGTGTCTCATAGAATTCACCAGTAAATCCATCTTGTCCTGGACTTGTGTTTGTTGGAAGGTTTTTGATTACTGATTCAACCCACATACTAATAATTATCTGTTAAGATTCTCTGTTTCTTCATGGTTCAGTCTTGGTAGGTTGTTTGTGTCTAGGAATTTATGTATTTTCCTCTCTGTTGTCTAATTTGTTCATGTATAATTGTCCATAGTAATCTCATGGTGTTTTGTGTTTCTGTGATATTATTTGTTATTTTGTGGTTTGTGGTCTTTTTGTTATTGTTTGAGGGAAGAGAGAGAGAGAGAGTGGAGGGAGAAGGAAAATCCTCCAGCAGACCCCACACTCAGCATGGAGCCTGACCCAGGGCTTGATCCCATGACCCTGAGATCATGACCTGAACCGAAATCAAGAGTCAGATGCGTCACTGACTGAGCCATTGGGCACCCTCTCTGTGGCATCATTTATAATGCCTCCTCTTTCACTTATGATTTCATTTTAGTCCTCTTTCTCCTTTCCTTGATGAGTCTGGCTAAAGGTTTGTCTACTTTATCTTTTCAAAAGCTAACTCTTAGGTTCATTGATATTTTCTGTTGCCTTTTAAATCTCTATTTCATTTATTTCTGCTCTGATCTTTGTTATTTCCTTCTCTGTATTACTGTTGGACTTTGTTTTCTTTCCCTAGTTCCTTGAGGTATAAAATTAGATTGCTCATTTTAAAAATTTGTCTCTTAAAGTAGGCATTTATCACTAGGAACTTCCTTCTTAAAACTACCTTTGCTGTATTCCATAACTTTGGGCATATTATATTTCTATTTTCACTTATCCCAAGATGTTTTTAAATTTCTGTTTGATTTCTTCTTGGCCCATTGGTTGTTCAGTAACACGGTGTTTAATCTCCATATATTTGTGAATTTTGGTTTTGGTTTATACCACAGTGGTCAGGAAAGATACTTAGAATAATTTCAATCCTCCTAAATTTATTAAGACTTCTTTGCAGGACTCACATATGATCCATCCTTGAAAAGGTTCCCTGTGTGTTTGAGAAGAAAATATGTTCTGCTGCTTTTGGACGGAATGTTCTATAAATGCCTAAGTCCATCTGATCTAACATGTCATTTAAGTCCAGTGTTTCCTTATTAATTTTCTGTCTGGATGATCTATTCATTGATAAAAGTGGGGTGTTTAAGTATTAACACCCGCTTCTCCTTTTGTTTGTTTTATATATTTAGTTGCTCCTATGTTGGATGTATCAACATTTACAAATGTTATATCCTCTTGTTGGATCAACTCATTATCATTATATAATGTCCTTTTATGTCTCTTATTCTATTTTTTGTCTTAAATTCTGTTTTTTATGATATAAATATAACTACTCCAGCTCTTTTTTGGGTTTCATTTGCATGGAAGATCTTTTTCTGTCTCTTCATTGTTGGTTTGTGTGGGTACTTACAGGTGAAGTGACCCTCTTGTAGGCAGCGTATAGTTGGATTTTGTTTTTATTCATTCAGCCACTCTCTACCTTTTCACTGATGAGTTCAATCTATTTTCATTTGGAGTTATTATTGGTATGTAGGAACTTACTCATACCATCTTAATCGCTTTCTGATGGTTTTGTCTTTCCATTGTTTCTTTTTCTGTCTATTTCTGCCTGCCTTTCTATATTGGTAATTTTCTAGCGGTATGCTCTGTTTCCTTTTTTTTATCTTTTGTGAATCTACTCTTGGTCTTTGCTTTGTAGTTACCATAAAGTTTACATAAGATATTTCATAGACAAAACAGTCCATTTTAAACAGAGAGCTTAAACGTGAATTTCCTACAAAAGTATCATACTTTTACTCCCCCATTATATATTTTTGATGTATTATTTACCTCTTTTTATATTATGCATTTAAAAAATTATAGTAGCTATAATTATTTTTAATACTCATCCCCTAGTGACGACAAATTCCCTCAGCTTTCGTCTGTCTAGGAAAGTATTTATTTTCCTATTTGTATTCGAGGGATAACTTTGTTGGATAGAATGTTCTTACCTAGCATTTTTGTTTTCTTTCAATGTGCTGAACAGGTCATTCCGCTCTCCTCCAGCGTGCAGGATTTCTACTGTGTAATCTGCAGGTAACCTAATGGGGGATTCTAAGTTTCAATATTTCTTTCCTCCAGCTGCTATTAAGATATCTCCTTAACTCTGATTTTTGACAGTTTCATTTTTTTGTGTCCTGAAGGTTTTTTGAATTGAGGTAATAGGATGGGGCAGCCCTGGTGGCGCAGCGGTTTGGTGCCGCCTGCAGCCTGGGGTGTGATCCTGGAGACCTGGGATCGAGTCCCACATCGGGCTCCCTGCATGGAGCCTGCTTCTCCCTCTCCCTCTGCCTGTGTCTCTGCCTCTCTCTCTGTGTGTCTATGAATAAATAAATAAAATCTTAAAAAAAAAAAAAGAGGTATAGGATGATCTGTTGACTTTGTGAACTTGGATGTCCAAGTCTCTTTTTCAGGTTTGGGACATTCTCAACTATTATTTCCTTAAATAAACTTTCTGACCCTTACTTCCTCACTTCCACTTCTGGAACCCCAATATTCTAATTTTTTAATAGAGTCCTATACAACGCATACACTTTCCTTGGTCTTTTTCATTCTTTTTTTTTTCTTTGTTCTGCCCAACTTATTTCAAACTTCCTGTCCTCTAGCTTACTTATTCTGTCTTCCTTTTGTTCTATTCTGTTAAAGATGCTCTCTGCTGAATTTTTTTTCATTCATTGAATTCTTCAGCTCCAAATATTTTTTCTTTATGATTTCTATCTCTTTGGTAAACGTCTAATTTCATTCATATTTTTTTCTGATTTCATTGAATTGATCTTCTGAGTTTATTTATAGCTCACTGAATTTCTTTAAAACAGCTATTTTGATTTCTTTATCAGTGAGTTCTCAAAATTCTGTGCCTTTGGGCTCGGTTATAGGAGAATTAGTGTTATCTTTTTGTAATAACAAAAGAATAACAAAGAATAATGTTTCTTTGATTTTTTGTGTGTTTCCTGTAGTTTTGTGTTATTGCTTTTGCATTGACAAACATCAGACACTTCCTCATATCTTTACTAATTGCCTTCAGATTAGATACACTATCAATTGGTGCTGTAATATTTGGGTTTTTCTCTGCGTTTTGGTTTTTCCAAAAGGTTGTGCTATAGCTTATGTTTGTGGTTTCTCCATTACCCACAGATGTTGTTCTTTTTTTTTTTTTTTTCTTTTTTTTCTAATTGCACTCCATTTACTGGACTTGGTTTTGCCATTACACTCAGGAGCACACACAGGAAGCCAGCCATAGAGTGGAGGAAGGTGTGAATTTAGCACCAGGGAGCTGGAGGTGCTTTGAACCTGGTGGAGAGATCCTCAGGTGAGGAACTCTCAAAGACTCCTGTGGAAACTTGATGCAGTCAACAGGAACTGTGACCCCTTCTTTTTGTTATTCCTATTTGCCTCTTTCCTGATCTCCTCCCTTGCCCCAGTCATGGAGATACCACCTAATACTGAGTGATTCTGGAAGGATCTTTTTCAGGATCTTTTTCAGCCATATCCCACTTAATGAGGGTAATCAGCCCCTCACTTACCACTATCCTTTCTCCCCGAGGGAAATGTCACCATTGGCTGGATACCTCAGTCCAAGGCAGAGTTGGCTTGGGGGTAGGGAGGGACAGTGCAGGAAAAATTCTCCTTACCATCTTCCCTTGGGGAGACTCTTGCAAATGCTATCTGGCCTGTGGATATCTGCCCCAGGTCAGACTCTCCAGGTTTGTTCCCTGGGATGAGAAAAGTTGAGGCAACTTCTCAGGCACTGCTGGTTCCATAGCCAACTCTGAGGTCTGTCTGCCTATTACCAGATGCACAGGTGAGCAACACTTAATCCAAATCCCCTGACATATGATGCTGGATCCCACAACTCCCAAGGTACCTCTGTATGTGGACAGATCTTCTGTTTGTTGGTAAAAGAGGAAGACAAAAAGGAGGAACATCTTGCCACTATAATGCTAATATTACTCCCCTTCTATCCTTTATCATTGTTTTCTGTTGCATTTGCATTTAATACAGAGAGATCCTAAAAGAAAAGGAAAAGTCTATATGGCGGGGGAGGTCACAGGATTTATAATAAGAATATGTGAGACTCACTCTCTGATTCCAACAAATTCCAATTTTGTGACTTTAGGCAAGTTCCTTAAATAATACTCAGCTTAAGTTTCTCATCTGTAAATGTAAATAATGTATACTTTTAAGAGCTGTGGGGAGAATTGAATAAAACATCTGTAAAGCACCTTGTCTATAATAGATACCCAACAAATGCTCGCATGTATTTTTCCTTCTTTCTTTCCTACTGTCTTTTCTCTCCTTTCAGTAAATATAATAACTTCTCACCTACTTTATAGCTACTTTTAGAATATGAACAACATGGTTAATTGACAGAAAACCTAAATTAAAAACATTTTTGCTAATATCCAACAATTTTCATTCACTTACAACTCTAATATCAATCTTGCTACAGAGAGTATTTATATATCTCAAATGGTTGTGAGAATAAGGTGAGCACCTTCAAAATACTATTAGCTCTTTGAAGCATCCTGGTGTCTGGCATTAATTAGTAATCAATAAATATTTGTTTAAAAATGCTATTAAAAGCTTAATGAACAAATGAAAATAAATGTGTTTGGTAAATTTTATTTCCCAAATGCACACAAATGTTCATCAATTCTCTAAAAGTCAAAAAGTAAATCAATTTGGATGAGTCTTCCTATCTGTTCCCTTTTGGATTGACTTGAATAAGTTTATGGAAAATGAAACGTTATCTTAAATTACACACACAGTTTCAAAGGAGAAGACCTATCACTAATAAAATAAATCTTTAAGTCCCATTCTGAGAACATAATTGTGTTTTTCCATTTATCAGTACAAGAATATTTAAACAGAATATGAATTGCTAGAAGACTACCTAATGCTTGGCTGTGAGTACAAAGCACCAGGACTCTCAATGCAGGGCTGGCTTTACTCTGGGGCTGATCATCTCTGCCCTCCTGCCTCTCCCTCTAGGTGAGCACTGCTTGGCCACAGCTTGGTCCTGCCAAGATCCGTGTACTGGTCACAAGTACGCGTGTACTGGTCCCTCCCTCTTCTCCATCATAGTCAGGTTCTCATTGGTTGAGACCCATAGATTTCCCTGCAATCCCTCTGGTGTATCCAAGTAGGGACTCCCATAAAATGACTAAGGGATGCTGGTTGTCCCCACTGGGTTGTCCCCACTGGGTTTTCTTTTCCACTGGAGGGATGGGGAGCAAGGGGAGAACTCTGAGTGGTGCTCTGCTGTCTGGAGAGGGCAATGTGGCCCATGTGCACTTCTCTCACCCTCTTAATGCAATCTGTCTTGGTGTCTGTGGAGTAGAGGGCACTTCCACCTCTCCCCCATGTCCTGAGATCCTCCGATGGTGTTCTGTGCGTGAATACTTATTAATTGTTCTTTTCGTGTCGGGGGTGAGCAGCAAAGTCAGGAATGACCTATAGCACCATCTTGGTGATGTCACTCTCCCAATGCTTGACTCATAGTTATAAAATCAGAATTCTATTAGATTAAATCATATCTACCACAATAGCTTCATAAATGTCATCGATGTTCCTGTTACGTTTTTGAGTATAAGAATACTCAAAAGAATACTTATAGGAATAAGAATTGCTACATTCTACTCTTCCTGGCAAAAAAAAAAAAAAAAACTTAGAAACCCAATAACATCATTGCATGTGAAAATTTTAATCTGATTGTCAAGTGTCTTCCTTTACTGGGAGGGGGAGGAAGAGGAGGAAGGGGAGGAGAAGAAGGCAGCTAGTAGACTCAGTGATAATAAAACATAATGTCTTTAGATCCAAGAGGGCACAGAATAATGTTCCTGGGGACGATGATAGCTACTCTCTTACAAATTGTTCTTTGAACTTGCAAGATTAACCTTGTCCTCAGAACCAGATCCCTTAAGTACTGAAACAACTACTCCGTGACTCAAAGAAAGTTAGTGGTGAGGATTATTAGGAGGGCTTCAAAGTGTATTTTTTAAACAAGGAATAAATGAGGGTGTTTTTTTTTTACAAGTACAATAATCAGCACTCTAATAGGTTATCTGTAAAACTAAATTTAAAAATTAATATTGCAGAAATGGAGACTTTTTTTAAACTGACAACTAAGTTGGAGGCTTGAAAGAAAACTATTGATACAACATTTGTCATTAGATTTCTTTCTTTTTTTTTTTTTGTCATTAGATTTCTAAAAACAAATGAAACCTTGGCAAACTGCCTGATAGCCACAAACTACACGTGTGTAAGACCAAGAAAAGGCTTTAACATTTAGGGTGAACAGATCAGGTTACCAACTACTAACCTCAAGGAATTATTTTTGAAGTTTCTCAGGATGGGGGCGGGGGAAGAAATAGTATACCATTGACTGTCACCATCAGACCTAGAGCTCTGAGTATAAGCACTCCACCCACACACAGCTGCATGGCCCAATTTAAGCATGTGATCTTCACAGGGAAAAGTTGGAAAAAAACAGAGTCAGAGATTGCACAAGTCAGGAGATTTTTGCCAAAGTGCTCCCTAGTTTCCCTGAGACACCCTGGACCTGGCTCTTAGACATGCTGAAAGGGCTTTCCTTGATCTCCACCAAGCCAGAAGCAGGGCCTCTCTAGCAGCCAATTGATTCTCCTGGGTCAGTTAAACCCAAGTTGAACAGCCTCGTAACATCTGGGCTGCAGCAGAGAAAGACTCTTCTTCTCTTTGTTGCTGTGTCCAGCATCAGCCCAGCACAAAATTAAACTAGCTAAATAATGCTGTCTATCTCTTGATATTTCCATATGTAATTTTCCCAAATAAAAATAATTCAGAGTTTGTTTTTAATCAAGCTGTGTTAGTAGGCTTCTTTATATTTATATATAATTAGATATTTTTATATATTTTATATATAATATATATATATATGGCAGTTTATCAAAAACAATTCCTTGTGAAAAAAATGAAACATACTCATCAAATGGCAAACTATGTGTAATCATGGCCATAAATAAGAAAAATGGAATTTTCCAATGGTAAAAACCTGACAAAGTCAACACAACATTAAAGATAAATATAATTATTAAAAAATCATTATTACCTTCATAATTCCATGAAGGTAAAAATAACTCTGTATTCCATGATATAGCCTCTAAGGCAAAAAATAGTCAACTGCTTTCAGTATATTTGATTTCTTAAAAATCTGGTCGTCAAGTCCATCCCCTTAAATAAAAACAATGGCGAGGGGAGAACAAAAAGAAGCAAAATTTAGGGAAAAATAAAGTATGAAGCAATAATAAAATTTCCTTTCTTTAGTATCAGAGGCCCTATAGTAATGTTTCAGGGCATGATGGCAAGTACCTAAAGTGCGGTGTGCTTTAGGACTTTGGTACTTGGTTCTTCACAAGCAATAGCCAGAGAAGACAATCAATGTATGACTATTGGTATTTTCCTGGGGTCTGAAAAGCAAAGTGCACAACCAGCATAGTTTTCCAATACAAATAGGTATATAGATATCACATATGCCTTAGTGTGGTTTGTAAGACATCCAAACAAAAAAACATACTTTAAGACACTGGGGGGGGGGGGGATTATTTTTACTTATTAACCCCAATTTTGTCTCAACCATGAGTTTTCTCTGTCTGTACTTTGGCAGGGGACCAGCTTAAAGGATGATAGATATTTTAAGCCTCTTTAGCAGTCTACAACCTTTTCCTGCTTGAATCCAAAGTAGAAATAGCTCCTACATTTGTACGGAACCACGACCCTTCCTATGCAACACCCCTGGAGACAATTAACTTAATGTTTTAATATTTAATACTTTATTCTAAGGATATGTGCTTTATAACTGGTCCATTAAACCCAACAGTTGATCCACATGATATGGGCCTTCCTGGTCATGTAGATAAGAAGATATAAGGTATAGGGAGACACTGTCCCTAGAGCAACCAGAGATTTGAAAGAGTCCAACTAAGATATTTGTGTATCCCATGCAAATGTTCACTGAATAAATAAATTATGGCTTGTTTAATCATGAAACCTTATGCAGCCATTTAAATGGGAGATTATAAAGAATACCAAAAAACGTGAAAATGTATGATGTAATACTGATTTATAAGAAAAAGTCAAACAGAATTATAAATATGTAAATGCATTTGTATGTATGTATGTGTGTATACACATTTGACTACAATCTTAAAAATGTACTGAAAAATATACATGGAGAGAAAATGAATCAAAATGCTGATAGTGGCTATGTCAAAGTGTAATACTATAGATTATTATTATTGTTTTATCTTCAAAAGTTTTTATAATTCACTTTGTAATCTTTTTTAAAAGAAGGGATTTGGAAATCATTTTGCAAAACTCTTCAGGTCATTTTCTTAATGAATTTAATATGGTATTGGTAGGTATCACTCAAATACATCCACCATTAACAAATCCAATATGATACACAAAACTACATTGGTAGATATGACTAGAATATGTCCACGATGACTCTTTAAAGCCAGATTCATACCCCAATTAAAACTTACAACATAAAATCCATGAATGAAATGAGTTCTTTAGTTTCCAAAAGGCATGCATTCTTTATTTATGACAAAACTTTAGCCACAAAATGGAAATCCCCTTTCTTTTGAAGTAAGAGAATTAGAATTTTTATCATACAAAGCAGAGGGAAACAATTTTTAAGTTATTAAGAAATTGTCTAATTGTATGTTTTGAGAAATTGTGTCATTTCCTGATTTAACTATTTTTAATTTAACTGTCATTTTCCTATCAATAAAAAAATGGGTCATAATTCCAGAGTGAGGAAAGTAAAATGGCTACTCTCTTTCTAGTTTTAGAGGTTTAAGGATTTCTAAGTACTTTATAAGGCTGAAATCTAATAACATATCTCCAGTTCTGTCATAAATATTATTAGCATAATATTCTCTTACCAGGGCCCTACCAGCTTTTAACCTGCCTGACACTTTTCCTGTATTTGTGCTCTGTTTAACACAAGCTAGCCCGCAGCTTCCTGTGTGATGGTGATAACATATGCCTGACTTTGTTGTTGGCTGCTGGAGTGAAAGGGAAGACAATGCCCTTTAACCTGTGAAGTAGAATAAAGCTTATCAGATCCTCCCCAGATATCATTAAAGGAAATGGGCTGAGAAGGCTGCCTCTGGTAGGAAACATATATTTTAGAAAACTGTCACTGCTAATCTTTTTTGTTATGGCACCAGAAAATCACTTCTATGAATTTCAGTCCTTCTAGACAATGAAACCCTACCCAGATAAACTGAAGAAAGTACCAAGAAAAGCATAACAGGCAATAAATTTTCTTCTTGCAACCCCTATGGCAAATGCTCTTCACCAAAAGAATTAACTCACTATCATTGAAAATGGAGCCTGAAATCCATTAAGTGCTTAAAAGGTAAGAACTAATGCAAGATGCTATTAAACTTGTTCACAAAATACAAATATATAATATTACTTACATTTAAATTGCAACAGGTTTATTCCCAACTAAGCTTATTCAGGCTTTCAGGAAGTTCAACCAGGCGGCATACTGACGGTCACACAGTCACATCTTCTGGCCCCCTCCCCACCTCCACTTTCACATACACAAGAAAACTGTCAGACCCAATAAGCAAATGCAATAAAGCTGCAAGGTACAAAATCAACATACCAAAATTAGTTGTGTTTCTGCACCCTGACCATAAGCCGTCTGAAAGAAAATTAAGAAAACAATACTGTTCACAACAGTATGAAAAAAAATAAAATATTTAGGAATATTTACCAAGGAAGTCAAAGACTTGTATCCTGAAAACTAAAAAGCATTGCTGAAAGAAGTCAAAGGAGACATAAGTAAATAGAGATCCCATGTTCATGGATTAGACGACATAATGATGTTAAAATGACTACCCAAGGCAATCTATAGAAGCAGTGCAATCCCTTTCAAAACATCAATGGCATTTTTCCAGAAATAGAAAAAGTAATCCTAAAATCATATGGAACCACAAAAGACTCTAAAAAAACGTAATCTTGAGAAAGAATAAAACTGGATGCCTCATACTTCATTATTTCAAAACCTACTACGGAGCTACAGTGATCAAACAGCCTAGTACTGGTATTTTTTTAAAGAAAGTATCATAGTAAGTTTTTAATAGTGATTATACGTTGAACCGAATATTCTAAGATACTGAGTTAAAGAAAATTTTTACTCATTTCATCCTTCTTCAGACGCGATCGGGCGTGTTCAGGGTGGTATGGCCGTAGACTCATTTCATCCTTCTTAATTTTTTAAAACATTCTTTTAAAAAATTAAAATCACATCCATGGCTTATGTTATATTTCTATTGGATGGTGCTGCTCTAAAGTAAAAGTTAGCAAATCATGCTTCGCAGGCCAAATCCTACCCACTGCATGCTTTTGTATGGCCTGTCGACTAAGCAGAGTTTTTACGTGTTTTAGTGGCTGACAATAAATAAAAAGAATAATGATTGGTGACGCATGAAAATTGTATGAATTTGAATTTCACCGTCCATAACAGCGTTTTATTGAAAAAGAGCCATAATCATTTGTTTCTAGATTACCTATGGTGGTTTTTGCCCTCCCGCAACAGAGTTGAGACATTCCAACAGAGACAACCTGGCTCATGGAGGCAAATATATGACCAATGAAACAAAACATAAAAAGGAGCCTAGAAATAAATCCATACCTCAACTGATCTTCTGCATAAGTACCTAGAAAACACAATGGGGAAAAGATAGAGTCTTCAACAAGTGGTGTTGGGAAAACTGGATATCCACAGGCAAAAGAATGAAATTAGATTCTTATCTTACTCCCTACACAGAAATCAACTCCAAATGGCTTAAAGACTTAAAATGAGACATGAAACTGTAAAACCCAGAAAATAGAAAAAACACTTGTTGATAAAGATGTAGAGAGACTGAAACACTTGTGCGACTTTGGTGGGAATGCAAAACGGTGCAGCCACTACTCAGACAATATGGAAGTTCCTCAAAAAGTTAAAAATGGAATTACCGTATGATCCAGAAATCCTACTTCTCAGTATTTACCCAAAAGAATCAAAATCAGGATCAGAAGGAAGCATCTGTATTTTCATGTTCATTACACCTTTGCTCACAATAGCTAAGAGGTAGAAGCAACCTAAATGCTCATCAACAGATGAACAGGTAAATAAAATGTGGTTTATACATGATATGGAGTATTATGCACCCATAAAAAATTATGTCGCATGCTACAAAATGGATTAACCTTAAGGACATTATGCCCAGTAAATTAAATCAGTCATAGTAGAACAAACACTGCCTCAGTTCACCTATACGACGTATCTAAAGCAGTCAAACTCATCAGAGCAGAAAGTAGAATGATGGTTGTCAGAAGCTGAGGGAAAGGAGAAATGTGGAGTTGACATTCAGTGCACCTGAAGTCACCATTACACAAGATAAAAGGATTCTAGAGACTTTCTGCACAAGGTCTTTGTGCTTATAGTTAGCAATACTGTCCTGAACACTTAAAATTTTTAAGGAGTAAAAAAAAAATAGTATTATACTTGCATAGTACACAAAGTCACTCTACTTGATAGGGTTGTAGTCTGAGGATGTAATTCAAGGATTATTTGTGTCAACATGTCCATTTTTTCTTAAGAGTTACCCGGGTAAGTTGTGAGAGTCTTTCTGTGTCATGTAATATCTACAACAAATTTTGATCATCTTAACAAATGTCAGATAATAGCATGGCCCTCTTTTTTTTTTTTTAATTAAAAACCCTATACAGCTGACACAGCACTCCACTCCCAGCTCTTTGATTCCAGAACAGTTTAAAATCCTGAGCCTGACTCCAGCACACATCCATTCTCCAGAATTTCTAGGTTTTCAACATCAGGTGATTTCTCTTTGGGTCTTCTATCCATATCCGCCTTGTTTCTGGAATCTGTATTTCTGACATCCGGTAGAGGTGGCCGTGTTACCACCTCATCTGCTGTTGCACATGCTATGTCAATAGCTCCGGGAGCCTGTTGGTAAACCTCTGTGCAGTCCCTACCCTCAATTCCCAATTTTCCAACAACTAGGGAAAGCTTCTTTGTTGTTAAGGAGCAAATAGCTCATGTAAAAAGGTGGAGAAGGAGGTATACAAAGAATCTCACAGAATCCCAAAGCATGAAGAAAACCAGATTCAGAAGCCAGAAAACTATTAATACCAGGTTGCTCTCCATATTTCTGCTTCTGTCACTGCTTAGGAGTGTAGGCCCTGAGCCAGACTACCTAAGCCTAGAATCTTGTTCTGACATTTGCTAGCTGTATTACTCCGAATAAACCACTTCCTATATTTAAGCCTTATCTTCCCCATCAAAAAAAAGTGGGGGAGACAAAAAAATGCCTCTCTGGGGCACCCAGGTGGCTCAGCAGGTTAAGCGTCTTCCTTCTGCCCCGGTCACAGTCCCAGGGTGCTGGGCTCCCCACTCCCTCTGTCACTCCCCCTGCTTGTGCTCATGCTCTCTCTCTCTCTCTCTCTCTGTCAAATAAATAAATAAAATATTTTTTTAAAAAAACACCTTTCTGATCAGGATATGATGACATTGCAGATATAAAATTCTTAGGCTAATATTTGTAGTATGTAGTAAGTACTGCATCCGTGTAAGCTGTCAAGTTATTATCTTTGCTTCTTTGTCTCCGCCAAGTCACTCAGGCTCATTGTGGCTGCAGCCCAGCCTCTATAAGCACCACCCCCTGGTCCTTCTCCCCAGGTGGTTCCTCATCCTATTTAAGAACACAACACAAACAACAATATAGCTGATACTGGGTCAACTGCCCTCTGTATTTAAAGAACTGTTGCCCATAGCCAGGATTTTACGACTCGGAGGGTAGCACCGTCTGGGAGTTGTGAACACCCAGCTTCACACAGAGGACCTGTCCTGGACCCCGTGGTCCCAACCTATAAATTACATACTCTCGGTAAGTTACTGTTCACAGTTACAGTCGTTTGTCTGCTGCTGTTCCCAACACAGTGGTGGCACATACAGGCCTAGACCAAAGGGGACAGACTTCTACTTGAGGACTTTTTCTTGTATCTTATGTGTCAAAATAGCTGTTTTGTGCTAAGTAGTTTATTTTACCTCTCTGATCACTGGTTTTCTCAATTGTAGGATATCATCTACATAGAACAATGTTTCTCAGACTCTATCCCCATGCATCTGTGGCAAACAGCCGCTCACCCTTCTAGGGACTGTGCCATAAACTGGATGGACGATAGAGAATGAGGAAATCCTAGAACTCCTTCTGTTACTTCACCCTTTTTGCTCCAACTCAAAAAACATATATATCAGTGAGTAAATCAGGACACTTGGAACAGCATAAACAGATGATCTCTAAAACCTCTTCAGTTCCAAAATTTACAATCTAAGAAATCTCAAGACAATTCAAAGAAGATCCTTTAGATAATATAAAGTAACGTAAATTTGCTATATTTCTCCAGAATTCTGTAGACAAAGATTTGGGTAAGTATTCTCAAGAAAGAGTATTCCATATGCGTTGGGAAAAAAAGGAAAATGGTTATACTTGAGACTGGTTGAAGAGCTAATAAAGCCATAAAATCATTCCTTATATATTAACATTTGCAGAATTATTTTATGAAATATTGATGAAGGCATATGGAGTTTATTATTCAGTTCCAAACATAGCCTACTTTCTTATTCTTAGCACTAATTCAATAAATAATTCAATGAAATATCTTATATAAAAAGAATAATTCATTTTAACATCTTTCAAGTGTATTTGGGGGGGAGAGGCATAGTTAAATATAGCACTTCTATCAGTCAGAAACTTTGGCCATCTTTGCCAAAGTGTTTGACATAAAATAGTCCTAAATCTAACATTATCTTTTAACCTTATTAGGACAAAAATAGTTTATTAACAAAAATATTTCTGAGTTTTATATTATCTTATTCCAATATTTCACAGGGCTGATTGCCCTCTGAGGCTATTCCCAGCGGGCACATCCCTTCATTAATGGCAGAGAGAACAATTCTTTCAGGACAGGATTTCCTGGTAAGTGACTGTAAAATTATAAAGATGTTAGTTTGGAATAACTTTGATCTAAGTACTTAATAGTAAGTAATAATAGCATATATTTGACAGACCCCAGATTAAAATGTGGGGCCTACCTACAGAAATAATTTTCATTTGTTTTCTATTTTGTTTTTAAAGACACTAATTTGTGTTCCTTTAGTTCTTCAAAATAAATATGTTCTATTTTTTAAGATTAATGTAATATAATAAAGTGTACCAGTTGAGCAACCATTATGAGTCTACGATAATGGGTAGCATGGCCAATACATTCCTATCAAGAATCATTAGATTTTCTGGTTAATTCTCTCTTCTTTTCTAGAGAATGATCTGAAAAAATCATGCTTAAATTTTACTCTAGGGACGCCTGGGTGGCTCAGTGGTTGAGCATCTGCCTTCAGCCCAGGTCGTGACCCCGGGGTCCTGGGATCGAGTCCCACATTAGGCTCCTTCACAGGGAGCCTGCTTCTCCCTCTGCTTGTGTCTCTGCCTCTCTGTGTCTCTCATGAAAAAAAAATTTACTCCAGAAAAAAATTGCAATATCATAATCAGTTTACAATATAGTTTTCAAAGTTTTGCAACCAGTCCAGAAAATACTGGAGCTAGCCTACTAAGTGGATTCCAAGGCAAATCATAATGATGTAGCATCATCATTGTTTAAGTGAGCTGATAGGTTGGGGTTTTCCAGGAAAATGTTTAGGTGCCAACCCATTTGATGTACAACAGGGAGTTACTATAGAAAGGAGTAGTGGAAATTTTTCTGACCATAATAATCAGAATCACAGAATTCTAAAACTGAGTTCCAATTCCAACCCAAACTGGTTTCTAGACTGGATGACACTTTCTTAACAAGGAATGTCATTGACTACAAATGACATGATAAAATGGCATAAATAACGAGCACATTCAGCCGTCATGCCGACTAAGAAATCTGAAGATGGGCAGTTTAAAGGTTTGTTGACAAGCTAAAAATGACAGGGTCCTGGGATCCTGTCTCTACAGGCCTTTCGGCCTTTCCTTCAGGCTCACAATATGGGTTCTGTAGTTCCAGATATCATGGAATTTGGAAGGGGTAGGAAGCACACAGTGGAACCTAGAATATAATGAATTTGTGATCCTCCCTCTTTTTTATCACAGTGTTGATTAAATCTTTCCTAAATGTTCTCCAACAGATTTCCCCTTTCTTCTCAATTGTCTACAGAGTGTCATCTTTTTTTTTTTTTCTTTTTTACAGAGTGTCATCTGACCATCACTGGGCATACAGGGTTACGGGAAAGGTACCACTTGGCTAAGGAAAATGTGAATGCCAGACCACAAATGGTTGGTCCAGAGGACTTTGAGTCTGCACAAATTAGTGATCCCATTAGCATTAAAAGGAGGCTAATCTCAGAGGGAAAAAAAAAAGGAATAAACTGATACATGCAATGACATGGATAGATCTTAAAAGCCTTATGCTAAGTGAAAGCATTATGTCAGATTCAAAAGACCACATACTATAGACTTGATTTTATGACATCCCAAAAAAGACAAAACTATGGGGACAGAAATCAGATCAGTGGTCTCCAAAAGTGGGAAAAGGGATTGCCCACAAAGAAACATGAAAGAGATTTTTCAGATAATGGAAATCTTTTCCATCTCGATTGTGGTGTTAAACTACTATATAAATTTGTCAAAATTTATTGAACTGTACACATAAAAAAGTCACTTTTTATTAAGTATAAATTATATTTGAATAAGCAAAAAAAAAAAAAAAGATTTTGCTTGCAAAGGCCAAAGCCAGTATATATGACAATTCCACCACTATTTCTCCCTGAGACCTTGAGCATATTCTGAAACTCCTTATAAAGGTCTAGAATTACATCAATTCACTTTAAAATTGTACCCCAAAGTAGCCTAGACCTGGAAAGCCATTTCAGTAGAGACTAGTTAATTAAAAAAAAAAAAAAAAAAAAAAACTCCAGGTGTGCCAGAAAGTTCCTGGAATAATCTTAGCATTTGTTTTGGCCAAAATCTGTTTCCCATGGTCAGCAACAACATGTGGAGCTGGACTTTGCCAGAAAATATTCCTCTGGCTGCTTTCTCTTTGCACAGCATTCAGAACGTTGTGTGCCTTTAGAGAAGGGCTAGTTAACATAAAAATGCGATCAATTACACATAACAGCAGTTATATTTCAGCATAAAAACTTTTAGAAAATGTTCATCTTACAAAATCCCTTTATTTTTTAAAGATTTTATTTGAGAGAGAGAGAGAACGAGCAAGAGAGGGGCAGAGGCAGAGGAGAAGCAGCCTCCCTGCTGAGCAGGAAGCCCAATGTTGGGCTCCCTCCCAGGACCCGGGATCAAGACCTGAGCTGACGGCAGATGCTTAACCCACTGAGCCACCCAGGTGCCCCCCCCCCCATATTTTTACATGGGAATATCTCACATAGAAAAATTGGGATGTCTGGGTGGCTCAGGGCTTGGGCACCTGCCTCTGGCTCAGGTCATGATCCCAGGGTCCTGGGATCGAGTCCCCCATCAGGCTCCCTGCAGGGAGCCTGCTTCTCCCTCTGCCTGTGTCTCTCATGAATAAAGAAATAAAATCTTAAAAAGAAAAACTTTATTTTGTCCTCTTTATACCTCTTCAATGATATCAATAATTTATTTAAGAAAGTAAAATATAAAACATTAAATATTTTCTTTTTTTAAGATTTATTTATTTATTTGGGGAGAGGGGCAGAGAGAGAGGGAGAGAGGAAGAGAGAGTCTGAAGCGGACTCTGTGCTGGCCGCAGAGCCTGATGCAGGGCTCCGTCTCGCCACCCTGAGATCATGACCTGTGCGGAAACCAAGAGTTGGCTGCTTCACTGACTGCAGCACCCCGGCACGCCCCTAATGTTTTCTCACAGTAGTTAAGCCCGTTCCCTAATGCTGTTAAAAGAGACACTTTAGTTTCCCATTTTTGGCTTAGATGATACTTCTGAATTAACAACTGAAATTATATTGGATAAAATTCTAAACATATTTCTATTTTTTTTCTAAACATATTTCTAAATGCATATTAGCCATTAGTCTAATGCTTAAATGAAACGGTGTTGGCACAATGAGAATTGAACAGAACAGTCGCTAAAACTAGGTAACGGGGACTAAAAAGCTTATAAATGACTTTCCTACATCATTATCCCCTTTGGCCTTGTTCACATGGTTCTTTACAAAGTCACTAACTAAATATACTAAATAAACATACATAACAAATATGAATAAAATCTGAAAAATTTGATCTTTTTCTATGATTTAAAAAATCCAGATATTTAAAACCACAGAGACTAAGCATTCAAACATTTGAATATCCCTTCTTCACTTTACCTAAATGTTTTGACTTTTTAGAACAGGAAAATTAGGAGGAAGAAATAATGGGACTAAAATGAACCAAGCAGAAATTTTTCCTTTGGGTAGATTTTGAGAAACAGCTGATAGGCATTTGAATGAATATTTGTACTTTTCAAAACATTGGACAATCTCCAATATCCAATCTAAAATTTGAATAGTGATTTCCTACTACCTTGCCTCCAATCTTCCAATGTGGTTAATCTTGAGAGGTCATTCGGAGATCAAGAGTCCTCTGTTAGTGTAGCTGTAAAATGTACAGCAACTCCCACCAAATTTCCCAAGCTTGCTTCGGTGGGATGCGGGTTTCCTAGTTGCAGAATTGAACATAATACCCTTATAAACACAGCAGTTCTGCTGAGTAACCAAACTTAACCTCTCAAAACAAAGCATTTCTATTAAAATAACTTGTTTGGCACATCATTAGGGTTGTACTATTATTAGTTCCAGGCAAACAGATGTCTTCCTGGATGAAATCCAAGCCAGGCATCTTCTCTTTCTTTCTTTTTTTTTTTTTTTGGCAAGTGGGTGATATGCTAAATTATACTTTTTCTAGCTCAATAAGCTTTTAGCATTAGGAAGAGCTACAATCTTGCAATTCCATTTGACTTGAATTTTTAATCTATTTTATAGTACATATTATAGCAATTTGATTCCTTACAAAAGCAAGATAGTCAATTCCATGTTTTCTAAAAATGTAGATATACTGGTCAATGACATAAAAACATCCAAGACCAAAATACTTGTAATTTTAAGAGTATCAACAATATCCATTCTTTTACAAGAGAAAAATATGTGTTAATATTATTACTGAAATATCCATAGTAAAAAAAAATAAATAAATAAAAATAAAAAATTAAAAAAAGAAATATCCATAGTACTGTCAAATATTAAAGCATCCTTCAATAGCACCACCATCTGAAAGGGACTTTAAAATGTACTAAACACTTATACCAGAAGTCTTTCTTTTATTATAAAAAATGAAAATTCCCTTTTTTCTTTTCCCATTTAAGTACATGTTTTAGCAATGTTTTCCATAGTAAAAGTAATTTTAAAATTTAAGAACCATTGCAGAGACAACTACTTCTCCCATTATACATTTTCACCTTCTTCCTTTTGGTAATAGAGTGCCCGGAACACCTTGTTACCCAGGTAGATCCCATAATTACCAGCTTCCCCTAACACCACAAATGGTCCTATGCCTGTGTTCTGGCCAAGGGGACATGATCAGAAGTGATGAGTGCCACTTCTGAATCATTTCTTTAAATAGAAGTTGCTCTCTCTTTTCTTTTCTTCTTCAATATCCCCTTGCCCCCTTCCTGGGGACTGCTACCAATGAGCTAGCGTTGGCAGTTGGGAATAAGAATCAACAAAATAGAAGGAACCTCAAATTCTGACTGACCTTAAAAGCCACCGTATAAAAAAAAAAAAAAAAAAGCCACCGTATATTTAATTCTTTATTATAGCTGTTTAGCCTATTTGGCGCATGAGTTTTTATGATGTGGTTGGTTAACCAGCACAATATAAAATGCAAAAAGATTTCAGATGTCACATCATCGTGTCTGGTGTCATTCTGGGGGGGATTTTCAATCCGCGTGGTTCAGGAAGGGAACACCTCTTCACCGATCTTTTCTACAGAGACACAAAAATTCAAGATCTGATCACGCAGAGTACGGCGCTGTGCTAACCGTCGAGAAGGCTTCATGACTGGATAGGTGGCCTGTGTCAGGCCCATAAAATCCTCCCCAGCTTTTTTTGTTAAAACTATCAGCAGAAAGATCCATCTTCTCCTTCAGAGTTTAAAAGCACTAAGTACTAAGCAAGTTTGGATTATTGATGTGCTCTTGGCCACCCAAGTGGGAAAATCTGCTTAGAAATAAATGCAACACTAAGAAAACAAAGCCAAGAGCAGAAGGAAGAGGGGGAATCTTGATGATATTATTTAAGTTCCTGCATCTGGCTGTGCTAAAGCTACATGCCTTCTGGGCCTCCCACTTTTCTGGGCCAATAAATTCCCACTTATCATTAAAACTAATTAAAGTTGGATTTTTATAATTTGCAGTTAAATAACTCTAGTCATAGCTGTTAATTGTAGTCATTTTAATTGACAGAAAATATCAAGACTTTTCATCTAAAAGTAGTTCTTAACTTCAAAGTCATTCCCACGTTCCCAAGAACATCAGTTGGAGGTTGTTGCTAGTCTTCTTATTTTACATGATCATTCTGGCTTATTAAAAGCTAAATCTGTGACATTTTCAAACCGGTGCCACCAGGTCTAATTTGCGGTTCTAGCCTGTTCTCTGTGCTGTCATCCAGACATATAAATACTCTTTAACACATATTGCCATAAACCAATAACGATGATATATATAAAATATAATTTAATAATGCTATCGTTTGAATCATATTTTTTTTGGTAACGTGCAGCCCCTCTATCCCTCATTTTAGGTAATGAAAGAGATAGGAGATTTATTTGGAAGAGAATTTTCAAACGGAATTATATAAAACATAAATATGTAACCGGAACCTATTTTTGCTCTCATCTATATGGAGTGCACAAATAATATATAAGTTCAAATCGGCTTTACTGCAAACTGGCAGCACCAATTAGCTCCACTAAGTCGAGGCTCAGGTCTTGGTTTCCTCCAATCGCTGACAGCTCATTCAACAGAGTATGTGAGCTCCCTATGCCAGGCAGTTCTCCAGGCCTCAGAACACTGCGTGGAAGAAAAGTCAAGTTCTTATCTCCGAAGTGGTGAACTGAGTTCTCCTACCTGAGTGCATCTCCTTAGCCCTCCTGACGGGAGGGTCCTCTTCAGGATTCATCCAGTCACAGTCAACGTGGGCTTGAATGTCTTTCTAAATCATGAATCCTGAGGAAGAACTAGCGCTCAAGCGGGCAACACATTTATCAAAATAATGGGAACAACGCTGAGGAAGAACCAGAGTTACAGACAGTTGGCCTCATTGGACTACTCGGGTCACCTGAGGTCTCTGCTAGGGTCCACCTAAAACCTTCAAGCGTAGGGACGTTAACCCCATTATGTCACCATTTATCCAGTCCAGCATAACATTCACACCCTTTACTGACCTCTTCTTTCCTCTGATACTACCCAACGCCCCAATGCTCTTGTCTTTCTGAATACTTTCCTTTATGCACTCCGGAATTCGCCTTCATTGTTTTGTTTTGTTTTTAATCAGTTTACGTAACGACAAATATTATTTGTGGTAGAAGGCATTAATGAGCATGGATCTAATTCTTTGTTGTTGTTTCACTGAGCAAAATTGTTGCACAACTGTAAAATGGGACAGAAGGGAATGGGAAGTTTTGGTATTAGCAATATAAATCAACTATTTGTCCTCTTTTCAAGTTTGTGCTCAAAAATTACATGGTGACCTATTATCAAAAAGTATATTTTAATGATCTGTTAGCTGCTTCAATTGTTTTGAAAGCAAAGGATTAGAAATGCCTTATCTTTCAAATGAATTTGTTTTTGAGCCATTAAAGACGTTCACTTTCTTATCATCGATACAACTTTTCCTTTAGTTTGGTGTCCCAGGGACTTTCACACCATGAGGGGAGGAACACCAGATTGGATGTGAGATATGATTTTGTTTTCTAAAATGAGAGAGGTATGGTTACAAAAGGAAAGTGGGGGAGGAAAAACAAGCATGGGGTCTTAACTGAAGGTCTCAGGCCAGTTACTATTAGGAAACAGTAAGTATGGGAGTTGAGTAGGTGGACATTGAATCTCTTAAAATTCTAAGCCCGTGAACTTTGCAAAGTCTTTGTGGACTTCAAGAGTCTATATATTAGTTTGAAGATTGTTGATCCACTGCCCCATAAAGTCCCACCCTTAAGTCGGATGACTTTAGCAAATACTGAGTGACATATTCTCTTCTTTTTTTTTAATACCAACAGTGCACCAAAATATAGTCCACAGTCTATATCCATTAACTTTACTTTCTTACCTCCTGTTTATTTCTCAATCATACAATAAGTGTAAATAGTAATTCATCCACATAACTCCACTGAACTAGCCCATGTAAGAGTCAGACAGTTTCCTAATTTATAAATCCATCTGCTTCTTTTACTGCTCAAATGGCGGGACTTGTTTGCAATATTTGACCTTGGTGACCACCAAGGTCAAGAAAAATGGTTTTCTTGAAATTCACTACTGTCTGAGCCTGCTGCTTTATTCCTGCCTGTCCAGTCTGTTTTCCAAGACCCTGTTATATTGTTGGTCCTAAAATATTATTCGGCAATGCTTCTGTTCTTTCTCTCCTCGTTGAACAACTCCACCTGGATGGTCTAGGCCACCCCTCTGACCCCTCCTACATCATAACTTCTGTATCTCCAGCTCAATGTTTCCCACCACATGCATGCGTTTTACAGCCACTGCTTGTCAGACAGCTTCGCTTTGCTATCTGCTACACTGTCTCGAAATGGTAAAACCTGAACTCATTGTCTTTCCAGCCAAACTTGTACTTCTTCCTGGAGTCTCAAATTTTAATGAACATCACCACTAACCTTCTAAAGATATAGGAAACCCAGAGTCCTTCTCAGTTCTTCACACTTCACTTCCATGAGTGAACAAGTCTTATTGACCAAATCTCTTACACACATACCTTCTCAATTCACATCTGTTCATTGATCCTTTTAACAAATATTTACTATACACGTATTAAGTTCCAGGTACTATTCTAATCATAATGAGCAGAATGTAGAGCCAGACCTATTCCTTGTATTTTTAGATATGTGTGTGTGCATATACACATACATATGTATATATGTGTATATATCCTCCACCTTAGATTTGTAACATAAAATTTCTTCATACTAAATTTCTAAAAGATTATTTGCCAAAAAACAAATCATAAAACAGATCAATGAAGCCAGGAGCTGATTCTTTGAAAAAACTAATTAAATTGATAAACCCCTAGCCAGACTTATCAAAAGAGAAAGGACCCAAATAAATAAAATCACAAATGAGAGAGGAGAAATCACAACCAACACCAGAGATATAAAAAAATTATAAGAGAATATTATGAAAAATCATATATCAACAAATTATACAATCTAGAAGAAATGGACAAATTCCTAGAAATGTAAAAACCACCAAACTGAAATAGGAAGAAATAGAAAATTTAAGTAGATTGATAACCAGCAAAGAAATTGAATCAGTTATCAAAAATCTCCCAACAAACAAAAGTCCAGGACCACGTAATTTCATAGAAGAATTCTACCAAACATTTAAAGAGTAAATACCTATTCTTCTCAAACTATTCCAAAAAACAGAAATGGAGGGGAAACTTCCAAATTCATTCTGTGAGGCCAACATCACTGTAACTAACACCAAAACCAAAGAGTCCACTAAAAAAGAGAATCACAGGCCAATATCCGTGATGAACATGGATACAAAAATTCTCAAATACCAGCAAATCAAACCCAATAGTACATTAAAAGAATCATTCAACACGACCAAGTGAGATTTATTTCTAGGCTGCAAGTGTGGTTAAATATTTGCAAATCGATCAACGTGATACACCACACTAATAAAAGACTGGACAAGAACCATATGATCTTTTTAATAGATGCAGAAAAAGCATTTGACAAAGTACAACATCCATTAAGGATAAAAGCCCTCAACAAAGAAGGGTTGGAGGGAACATACTTCAACGTAATAAGCACCATACATTAAAAAATACCCACAGTTAATATCATCCTCAATGGGGAAAAACAGAACTTTTCTTCTATGGTCAGGAATAAGATAGGAATGTTCACTCTCACCACTGTTACTTAACATGGAACTGGAATTCCTTAGCCTCAGCAATCAGACAACAAAAAAAGAAATAAAAGGCATCCAAATTGGCAAGGAAGAAGTCAAACTTTCACTATTTGCAGGTGACGTGATTCTCTATAAAGAAAATCCGAAAGAATCAGAGAAAGACAGTCATCATATGGTTTCACTTATGGAATATGAGAAATAGTGAAAGGGATTATAAGGGGAAGGAGGGGAACTGAGTGGGAAAAATTAGAGAGGGAGACAGACCATGAGAGACTCCTAACTCCGGGAAAACCCTAGAGACTCCACTAAAAAGTTGCTAGAACTGATACAGGAATTCAGTAAAGTCACAAGATACAAAATTGATATACAGAAACCTGTTGCGTTTCTGTACACCAAAAATGAAGCAGGCGAAAGAAAAATCAAGGAATCAATCCCATTTACGACTGCCCTAAAACCATAAAATACCTAGGAATAAACCTAACCAAAGAGGTAAAAGTTCTGTACTCTGAAAGCTATAAAACATGAAAGAAATTGAGGATGACACTAGGAAATGGAAAGACATTCCATGCCCATTAATTAGAAGAACAAATATTGTTAAAATGTCTATACCATCCAAAACAATCTACACATTTAGGGCAATCCCTATCAAAATACCATCAGCATTTTTCACAGAACTAGAACAAACAATCCTAAAATTTGTATAGAACCACAAAAGACCTTGAATACCCAAAACAACCTTGGAAGAAAAAAGCAAAGCTAGACACATTGCAATTGCAGACTTCAAGCTGTATTACAAAGGGATCAAGACAGTGTGGTACTGACCCAAAAAACAGACACAGAGATCAATGGAACAGAATAGAGAACCCAGAAACGGACCCACAATTATATGGGCAATTGATTGTCAACAAAGCAGGAAAGAATATCCGATGGAAAAAGAGTGTTTTCAACAAATAATACTGGGAAAACTGGAGAGCAACATGCCAAAGAGAGAAACTAGCCCGCCTTCTTACACCACACACAAAATACACTCAAAATGGATGAAAGACCTAAGTGTGAGACAGGAAACCATCCAAATCCTAGAGGACAACCCAGGCAGTAACCTCTTTAATGTCAGTGTAGCCACTTCTCACTAGACAGGTCTCCTGAGGCAAGGGGAGCAAGAGCAAAAATAAACCACTGGGACTTCATCAAGATAAACACTTCTGCACGGGGAAAGAAACACTCAACAAAACTAAAAGGCAACCTATGGAATGAGGGAAGATATTTGCAAATGAAATATCTGATAAAGGAATAGTATCCAAAATATAAAAAGAACTTATAAAACTCCATAACCATAAAACACATAACCCAGTTAAAAAAAAATGGGCCAAAGATGTGAATAGACATTTTTCCAAAGAAGAATCCGGATGGCGAACTGACACATGAAAAGATTGTCAACATCACTCATCACCAGGGAAATGCAAATCAGAACCACAGTGAGATATCCCCTGGCACCTGTCGGAATGGCTATAATTACCAACACCGGAAATAGCAGATGGTGTGGAGGATGTGGAGAAAAGAGAACTGTCCTACACCGGTTTGGGAAGGCAAACTGACGCAGCCACTCCAGAAAATAGTATGGAGTTTCCTCAAAAAGTTAAAAATAGAGCCACCCTCCAACCCAGCAATTGCCTTACTGAGTGTTTACTGATTTGAAGGGTTACAGTCGCCGCGATGTTTGTAGCAGCATTCTCAGCAATAGTCAAATTATAGAAAGAGCCCAAATGTCCATCAACAGATGAATGGATAAAGGAGATGTGATATAGATACACATATATACACACACACACATATATATGCTTTATATATATATAGTAAAATATATATATATTTATATTTTATCATATATAATAAAATATATATTTTATTTTTATAAAAAATAATTTATTTTTATAAAATATAATTATATATATATTTTTTTCACTCAGCCATAAAAAGAAAATGAAACCTTGCCATTTGCCACCATGCGGATGGAGCCAGGGCGTATTATGCAAGTGAAATAAGTCAGTCAGAGAAAGACAAACACCATATGATCTCACTCATATGTGGAATTTAAGAAACAAAACAGATGAATATGGAAGGAACAAAAGAGAGGCGAACTGAGAAACAGACTCTTACGGAGGGAGAACAAAGTGATGGTTACTGGAGGGGAGGTGGGCGGAGGGGGGCTAGATGGGTGACGGGGGTCGAGGCGGGCACTGTGGGAGCACTGGGTGCTGTAGGTAAGTGATGAATCACTAAATCTACCCCTGAAGCCACCATATCGCTATGTGGTAACCAACTGGAATTTAGGTAAACACTTGGGGAAAAAAAAGAAAAAAAACTATTTTTGCCAAAAAACGTTAACAGTTTTATTAAGCAAAAAGATAAAATTTGGGCATCCTAAGGAAAACAAGAGTCCTGTTCACAAATGTTCACCTTTCTGGCCTGTGAAGCCCTCACCCACCGCACGTTTTCACTGTTTAGTAGAAGGTGAAGCTGATGTCCTCATGAGCCAAGGTCGCGCCCAGACAAGGCCAAAGCCTCTGATGCTGCGCTGGGCCGCCAGAGAGGGAGAAATAAGTTAAAAGAATCTAATTTATGAATTACCCAACGCGTTGTCTTAACAAGAAAGCTTAGCCGTCCACACGGCCTGAGCTGGGCTGTCATTGCTCGTGTTACCCTCCCAAGCGAGTTCATAACCCAGAGAACTGGAGGGGGAGGCCCTATACTCCTGGTCTTCTTGCAGGCCCAGCATCCTCATGACTTAGTGAAGAGGAAGGCCGGAGACTGAAACCCCAGATCAGGGCAGGAAACAGCCCACTGCTGAGGCTCCCCCTGATGGTTTGCTCCTTCTGTTCCCTCCAGAGCTCGGGGATTTCGGCAGCTGCTGACTGAGCAGGTCCTACAGGGAGCATCTGGGGGGACAGCGGCTCCTGTAAGGCCCCGGAGCTCCCAGGATGGAACCTGGGTCGCCGGCCTGCTCCCAGGGGAGGTCAGAGGGCACAGGGCCAGCCGGGACCTAACCCGGCGCCAACAGCATCCAGTCCACGGGGTCGGCCTGACACCTAGTGGAGGGACCTGCGCCCCGGGCTGCCCGGCTCTCCCGAGACTCCGCAACCCCCGCAGGCCCCGAGGTCGCCCCAAGAAGCCACAGCCTGGGCCGGTGCAGAGAGGTCTGCTGAGAGCCCTCCCAGGGTCTGCTGAGAGCCCTCCCAGGCTTAGCTTTCAGGTAGGGAAACTCGAGCATCTGAAAATGAAATTGCTGAGACCTAAGCCCTGGAGTTTGTTTTTATTTGGCTCCAAGGTTTTTGTTGTTGTTTTTTTTTTTTTTTTACATACCAAACACGTTTTAAACTTTTTATTTGCGTGTCTCGAGACTGTGTGTTCCTGTAATTTGAATCCTATGAAGGAAACCACGGCCCCCTGACTGCCTGCCTGGTGCAGCCGCCCCTGGGGAGGGGTGCGGGGGGGGGGGGCTCTGGGTGTCGTCATCTCTCCCAGGAACGGGGGGGGGGGGGGGGGGGGGGGCAGCTGGGTGTCGGTCATCCCTCCTAAGACCCGGGGGAGCGGGGCAGTTGGGTGTCGTCATCCCTCCTAGGACCCGGGGGGGGAGCAGCTGGGTGTTGTCATCCCTCCTAGGACCCCGGGGGGGGGGGCATCTGGGCGTCGTCATCCCTCCTAGGACCCGGGGGGGGGGGGCAGCTGGGTGTCGTCATCCCTCCTATGACGGGGGGGGAGGGTCAGCTGGGTGTCGTCATCCCTCCTAGGACCCGGGGGGGGGGCATCTGGGTGTCGTCATCCCTCCTAGGACCCGGTGGGGGGGCAGCTGGGTGTCGTCATCCCTCCTAGGACGGGGGGGGGGGGTCAGCTGGTGTCGGTCATCCCTCCTAGGACCCAGGGGGGGGCATCTGGGTGTCGTCATCCCTCCTAGGACCCGGTGGGGGAGCAGCTGGGTGTCGTCATCCCTCCCAGGCCCGGGGGGGCGGGGCAGTTGGGTGTCGTCATCCCTCCTAGGACCAAGGGGGGGGGGCAGCTGGGTGTCGTCATCCCTCCTGGGACGGGGGGGGGGCAGCTGGGTGTTGTCATCCCTCCTAGGACCGGGGGGGGGGCAGCTGGGTGTCGTCATCCCTCCTAGGACCCGGGGGGGGGGGGTCAGCTGGGTGCCGGTCATCCCTCCTAGGACCCAGGGGGGGGCATCTGGGTGTCGTCATCCCTCCTAGGACCAGGGAGGGGAGACAGCTGGGTGTCGTCATCCCTCCTAGGACCTGGGGGGGGGGCAGCTGAGTGTCGTCATCCCTCCCAGGCCCGGGGGGGCGGGGCAGTTGGGTGTCGTCATCCCTCCCAGGAACCGGGGGGGGGGGGCAGCTGGGTGTCGTCATCCCTCCTGGGACGGTGGGGGGGGCAGCTGGGTGTCGTCATCCCTCCTAGGACGGGGGGGGGCAGCTGGGTGTCATCATCCCTCCTAGGACCCGGGGGTGGGCAGCTGGGTGCCGTCATCCCTCCCAGGCCCCGGGGGTGGGCAGCTGGGTGTCGGTCATCCCTCCTAGGACCCGGGGGTGGGCAGCTGGGTGCCGTCATCCCTCCCAGGCCCCGGGGGTGGGCAGCTGAGTGTCGGTCATCCCTCCTAGGACCCGGGGGTGGGCAGCTGGGTGTCGTCATCCCTCCTAGGACCCGAGGGGGGGGCAGCTGGGTGTCCGTTCCCTCCTAGGACGGGGGGGGGGCATCTGGGTGTCGTCATCCCTCCTAGGACCCGCGGTGGGGCATCTGGGTGTCGTCATCCCTCCTAGGACCCGGGGGTGGGGCAGCTGAGTGCCGTCATCCCTCCCAGGCCCCGGGGGGGAGGGGGGAGGGCGATGGGGGACCTTGGGGCCACTGGAATAAGGGAAAGGCCGGAGGGCGGGAAACCCCCGGGGCAGGTCCGAGGGCGTCAGTACCTGGACGGGTCCCACTTAGCCACAGGTGCCCCAAGGCCCCCGCCCCTCCGCAGTCCTGGCCCCTCGGGAGCCCCCCCCCCCACAATGTGGCCCCCCGGGGTCTCTAAGGCCTGGCTGGAAGGGTTTGCCAGTGGCTTCCCGGGTTTGGTGACCCTCCGGCTTGCAGACACCTGCCCAGTCGTGGTCACCAGGAGGGCCCGCAGCAGAGGGACCAGAGGGCCCGAGGGGTGGGCGGCTCAGCTGCTGGCAGCCTGCACCTGCCTTAGGAAACAGGTGCCTGGGGCGGGGGGTTGGGGGGAGCCCTGGTGGGGGAGCCTCCGCCTTTGGCCCAGGGCGTGACCCCGGGGTCCCAGGACCTAGTCCCACCTCAGGCTCCCTGCATGGAGTCTGTTTCTCCCTCTGCCTGGGTCTCTGCCTCTCTGTGTCTCTGTCTCTCTCTCCCTGTCTCTCTTTCTCTGTGTCTCATGAACAAATAAGTAAATCTTAAAAAAAAAAAAGAGAGAGACAAATGCCCAACGGCCACCAAAAAGAGACTCACTGAAGCCAATTCAAGCAAGAAGATTTAGTGTAGTGACTGTTAAAAGAGAAACTGAGGCAGGTGACCTGAACCCGGCAGCACCAAGCCGGGGAGCTGGGGGCCTCTACTCCGGGAGCCAGGAGGACAGGCGCTCCGAGGGCACAGAAGCAAGGACTGTGAGTGGCTATAGCTGGGCCAACCCTATTGGGCAAAGCCTTGTTGGCTCCAATGGGCTCCTCTGAGGCCTCCTTTTCTCTGAGCTGAAGGTGCGGCCTCCGCCTGAGGTTCTGGTTGGTGTCTGGCCTTGTCCAACTACTGTGACCTGAGTGGGCGGGGAGTGACAAGAACCTGGAAGAAGGGCCCCTAATGGGGGTGGCCCTCTGCGATGCTGGGGCTGGACAGTGGGAGACTCGCCGTAGCTCTGAAGACTTGGCAGCAGGATTGCCCCGGGCCCTCCCCTCGTTCCCTGCCGTCGGTGTGACCGTGCAGCACCTTGCTGATCTGCTTATTACCATCCTCTCCAGAAACTTCCCTCTGACTATTAGCTCAGTTTCTAAAAAGGGGAAGAAGCCTGGACCACCTTCATGAGCCAGGCCAGTGTCCGCTCTGCCCAACAGCTGTAAATAAGGGTGCGGTGACCTATGCTCCCTCCATTCACTGGACACCCCGGCAGGAGAGTCACTGCGGGGTAGGCACGGATGTGCAGTAGAGCCCTCGCTTCTTCTTTTTGCCTTACTTCTGCTAATACTGCCTAGAGATACCCAGAACTGCACGGTGGAGTTCTAGACCTAGTGGAGGAAACAACTTTGGAGACCAAAAGATGGGATAGTATCCACAGGACTATTCGCTCCAGGGCATCATCCCACATTGGGATTTTCCACATGGCTTAGGTCGAAGCACCATGGGGTTTTTTTTTGCTGACTATGAGCACATCACACACACAACATTCTCATTCATTTTGCTTAGAAATGTAATATTTTTCTATTTTTTAATATTCTTATGGCTTTACTCTGAGAATGTCAGGTGTTGTCATTTGTTACAAAGGTAATTTCCAATACAATATTCATATCATAGATGAGATGAATTCAGTTCCTACTATGCAGTAAAGAATGGTGCCAAGATGACATCAGAAAAATTACCATCTGGAGGGTAAAGAGAAGAAACAGGCTGACTGTATTTTCCAAGTCAATAATGAAACAATTAAGACAAAACAACACACTTTTAAAATATTAATTTTTTTCATTTACATGGACCCTGTGAAATATTTAGCCTGGTGATATTACAGCCCACGAGGTCCACAAGAAATATTCTCCAATGAGTAAGATATTTATATTTACACATCAAATATTCAAAAGTTTTGTGTATGTTTACAGAACTCTCAAAATACTTTCATGTTGATTTTCTTTTAGTACGACAACTAAGGTAGCATTCCCATTCTCCTATTTATAGGAAAGATTCGTGAGCGCTACTGAAAATTGTATAAAAGATCTCATATTAGACATAGGTTCCATCAGCAAGTGAATAGTGAGAGGCAACTCGTTCAAATAAGCTTTAAAACAACATTAGTCTGCGTAATTACGGACTCTAAGAAAGGTAAAATGTCCCTCAGAGGACATTTAGGATAATCTTTCATTTCTGCAAGCAAACCTGCAGCGCTCGTAGAACACGCCCATTCAGCATGCCTTGGAGCGTCTTCTGCGATGAGAATCTTCCGACATCACCAAAGATGCTTTCATTCTTGGACAGCGGAACTCGCCCAAATGTTCCTTCTTAATTGAGCCAGTGCGCCTAACGCATCAAGCCCCCTTGGATGGTGTAGATCAAAGTGGCGTGCCTTCTAGAAGTATTCCTTCTTAGTGGTCCAAGACCCTCTCCTAAGATGTGGTGCCTGCAGGCTTCCAGATGCAGCTAGTAACTGAAACTAAAGCAGCTAACGCTTTTGACCCCCTTACAGCATAAAGATTAAGTAAATGCAAAACGGTGCAAGAAAATCTGGAACACGGGTCTGCACTATTTGCAGAGAACTATACCAGAGGAGCCGGGGGGACGTACCACGGAGACTATACTGCTGACCAAGGACCTGGTCGATGGCTCTTACTCCGACCGCACGAGCTGCAGCAACAGCAGGGAGAACAAAACCATCTCAAAAGCAGCTGCGTCGGGAGACCAGAAACAAGGAAAGCGCCCCAGATACGTGTGAGTGGCATTGCCGTAGAGCCTTCCTTTAACATCAAGGTTCTTTGACGCCACGGGGAACAGACTTAGAAAGGAGCGTGGACCACACTGGGGAAAGCCCCTACACATTATTCTACAAAACATGAAGAAAAAAAAGCCACAGAGAGAAGTGCCCAAGTGGTACTGACCACGGTCTTAGCTTCTTCCTTCACTACTCCTGGATCACGGGACCATGACACACACACACACACACCCCACTAGCCTACAATGATAACAGGAGGATTCTAACAAATCCAAGCAGATACCGAGGCAAAACAAGACGACTCCATTTGTTCCCTGCTTGAGGCAAATACTAAGACTCTAAGAAATTACCACCATCAAGGATGAATGAAAAGAAGAGGGCAACTTAGAAAAGATTCTGTAAGAACAGTAAAAAAAAAAAAAGGCACACCTTTCAAGAGGTGGACAAAGGACATGCTTTTAAGAAAGACACTTAAACCTGGAGAGAGAAATGGACATCCACATCCATGAGGCCCAAAAGACCTCAAACAGTTTGAATCAGATAGGGCTAACCTGAGGCACATTATAATTAAATTTTGACAGTTTTGACAAGTCAAAGAAAGAACTTTAAGAGCAGTAAGAGAAAAGATAGAAGCTGTATACAAGAAAAACTCCCATAAAACTAGTGGATTTCTCAACAGAAAGTTTTCAGACCAGGAGAGAATGGGATGACATATTCAAAATACTGGAAGAAAATAGCTGTCAAGCAAGATTTCCAAACCTGGTAAAGCTGTCCTTCAGAAGCAGGGATAAAGACTTGCTCGAACAAACAAAAACTGAGGGATTTCATTACCACCAGACTGCCTTATGGAAAATGCTAAAGAGGGTTCTTCCTTACAGGAATGCTGAAGACAGTTCTTGGGGTGGAAGTAAAAGAATTCTAATTGACATCATAAAAACTCAAAAAAAGTAGCATAAATCTCACCGATCATAGTAAATATACAGTCATAGCAATATGGTATCATATTGCGTATTACCATAGCAATATGGCAATAGTGATGCATAATTCATTTACAATTCTATTTTAAAAAGAAAACAAACCATAACTACAATAATCTGCTATTAGTTACACAATAAAAACATGTCGATTGCAATAGCAAAAACCTAAAATGTGGGGGGGGGGGGAGGAGAGGTAAAACTATAGTTTACAGATTCTTTTGAAGTTAAATTGTTACAGTTTAAAAATAAGGTGCTATAAGTTGAGACATGCTCTGTAAGCCTTACCAACCACAAGGAAAAAACCCTGTAGTAATTATACAAAAGAACACGATAAAAGAGTCACAGTATGCTAATACCAAAAGACATCAAAACACACCAAAAAAGACAGCAGAAACATGGAAAAAAAGATCTACCGAACAAACAGAAAACGATTAACAAAATGGTAATAGTAAATTCCTACCTATCAATAATTAAAGACAAACTAATTAAATTATCTAGTTAGAGGATAATAGAATGGCTGAATGGATAAAAAGAAAATACAACAAGATACTGCCTTTACGAAACTCACTTTAGGTGTGGGTGGCTCAGTCAGTTAGGCATCTGACTCAATCTCAGCTCAGGTCTTGATGTCAGGGTCATGAGTTCAAGCCCAGCATTTATTAAAAAAAAAAAAAAAAAATATATATATATATATATATATATATATATATATATATATATACTCACTTTAGCCTTAAAGACATATAGACTGAGAGTGAAGGATGGAAAAAGACACTTCAGACAAATGGTAATTTTTTTAAAAAGCAATGGAAGCTAGGTTTATAGCAGATAAAATAGACTTCAATCTAAAAATGGTAAAAACAAAACAAAACCAAGTCACTATATAATGATAAATGGGTAAATATATCAAAAAGATAAAACAGTTCAAAATATGCACCCAACATCAGAGCACCTAGATATATAAATAAAAAATTAACAGAGCTAGGGATGCCTGGGTGGCTCAGTAGTTGAGCTTCTGCCTTCAGCTTGGGCCTGAACCCCGGGGCCCTGGGATCGAGTCCCGCATTGGGCTCCCCACATGGAGCCTGCTTCTCCCTCTGCCTGTGTCTCTGCCTCTCTCTAGCTCTCTCTCTCTGTGACTATCATGAATAAATAAATAAAATCTTTAAAAAAATAAAAAATAAAAAAATAAAAGTTTCTTGAAACAAATAAAAATGAAAACACAACATACTAGGACTTATGGGATGTAGCAAAAGCAGTTCTAAGAGGGAAGCTCAAGGCAACAAATGACTATATTAAGAAGCAAGAGAGATTCTAAATAAACAACCTAACTTTTTGTCTTAATGAATTAGGAAAAGGGAAACAACATGAGTCCAAAGTTATCAGGAGAAAGGAAATAATAATAGAGAAAAAAATAAGTGAAATAGAGAACAGAAGAATAATAGAAAAGATTATCCAAACCAAGAGCTGGTTTTTCGAAAAGATAAACAAAATTGACAAACCATTAGCTAGACTAAACAAGGCAAAAAGACAAAGGACCCAAGTGCCAAATCAACAAAATTGTAAATGAAAAAGGGGACATTGCAATTGATACCACAGAAATTCAAAGGATCCCAAGAGGCCAACAAATCATACAACCCAGAATAAATGGAGAAGTTCTTAGAAACACAACTTACCAAGACTGACTAAGGAAGAAATAGAAAATCTGGGTAGAATTGGTACTATCACTCCAGAAAATCCTCAGTCAGTATGGAGAATCCTCGAAAAATTAAAAGTAGAACTACCATGTGATTCAGCAATTCCACTTCTGGGAATACATCCAAAGGTGACAGAAACACTAATATGAAAAATGTACTTTTGTGTTAATAGCATTATTTATAATAGCCAAGACATGGAAACAACCTGAGTATTCACTGATGGATGAAAGAGAGAGGTTGAGGGATACAGATACAATGGACTATTATTCAGCCACAAACTAACAAAAAACACAAAGAAATCCTCCCATTTGTGACAACATGAATGGATGGACCTGGAAGGCATTACGCTAAGTGAAAAAGTCAGACAAAAGGAAAAATACTGTATGATCTCACTTGTATGTGGAATCTTAAAAAATAAATATATATCAGACCTCAGACTGTGGTTACCTGAAATGGGGAGGTAGGTGGATAGGAAATTGGAGGACGGTGGTCAAAAGGTACAAACTTCCAGCTGTCAATCAGTACTAGGGATATGACGTACAACATGATGATGACAGCAAACACTGCTATATGATACATAGGACAGCTGTTGAGAGAGTAAACCCTAAGAACTCTCATCAGAAAGAGAAAACATTTTTTCCCTTTTTTTCTTTTTTTTTCTTTTCCTTTTACTGTGTCTATATAAGAAGATGGATGTTAGCTGAATTATTATTGTGGTTATTATTTCAGAGTGGACATAAATCAAATCATCATGCCATATGCCTTAAACTTATACAGTCAGGTATGTCAGTTATGCCTCAGTGAAACTTGGAAAAGTAGAGCTCTGCCAGAAAGAAAAAGAAAAAAGTTGAGGGGGAAAAAATGATGATGGGCAGCCCGGGTGGCTCAGCAGTTTAGCGCCTGCCTTCAGCCCAGGACGTGATCCTGGAGTCCCAGGGTCGAGTCCCATGTCAGGCTCCCTGCGTGGAGCCTGCTTCTCCCTCTGCCTGTGTCTCTGCCTCTCTCTCTCTGTGTGTCTGTCGTGAATAAATAAATAAAAAATGATGAAAGAGTAAATAATAGATAAGAATGACCAAGGGATCCCTGGGTGGCGCAGTGGTTTGGCGCCTGCCTTTGGCCCAGGGCATGATCCTGGAGACCCGGGATCGAATCCCACGTCGGGCTCCCGGTGCATGGAGCCTGCTTCTCCCTCTGCCTATGTCTCTGCCTCTCTCTCTCTCTCTCTGTGACTATCATAAATAAATTTAAAAAAAAATTAAAAAAAAAAGAATGAATAAATTTGCCAAAAACAAGCAAATAAAACCAGATACAAAATGTAGATGATTGGTATTCTTTAAAAAGAATCTGAAGCAATGGAACAGAAACAGTAATGTCACGGACTAAGACACTGGGTTGATCAAGTGCCAAAAATATTAATGAAAAACAACTCACGAAATGATCCTGGTTGAAGTCTTAACTACAAAGATTTGTTGTAGTTAATGTCACCAACACATAGAGAATAAAACATTAGATTCAGGATTATGCCTTCGATATCACAGATCACCTGCAGGATATATAGCAATATGTTTTTAAAAATATAGCAATAGGGATCCCTGGGTGGTGCAGCAGTTTGGCGCCTGCCTTTGGCCCAGGGCGCGATCCTGGAGACCCAGGATCGAATCCCACGTCAGGCTCCCGGTGCATGGAGCCTGCTTCTCCCTCTGCCTGTGTCTCTGCCTCTCTCTCTCTCTCTGTGTGACTATCATAAATAAATAAAAATTTAAAAAAATATATAGCAATATTTTTAGAGTTAAAGGAGAAAGATTTTTATCTAAGTATTTTATAGCCAGCCAAACTGTCATTCACCTGTGAAAACAATTTTAAGATAATTAACGTTATTCAAGACTACATTTCATTCACATTGTCTTCCTGCAAAAAGTATTCAAGAAATTATTCAAACCAATCAAAGAATGAATCAATTACATAAAGAAAACAGAGAAGCTATGTTATAAAAGGACAGGTGTTGATTAATAGGAACCATTTAAGCATAAAATTAAACAAAAAAAAATAATAACATAAAATTAAAATGACCCTGACTTTTCTGATACATGTCCTCTGGTTCCTCTCTCATTCATTAATCACGCATGGGCCATATGCCGAGTCCTACTTAGCTTGATATAGCAAACAAAAAATCGATGCTTACCTAATTTTTGCCTCTCTCTATTTTTTTTATTATTCTGCAAACAGCGTTTCTCATTCTCTTTAGTATTCTGAAATTTATTAACTACATATCCAAGCATGGCAATAATTGCAATTAATTTCACCCTGTAACATCCAATAAGCTCTTTCCACTTGAGGTACATATCCCTTTGTAGAGGGAACTTTTTTTGTTGACAATAATTTTTAAAAACAAGAAGCTCTTTCCGATTCTCTGCTCCTTTTAGCTGGCTCTCTATTTTGACCTCCCTCTCTTAGTCATTTTTCACCCGTCCAGTTTTTGGGCTTTTTTAACCATCTTTCCATAGTTCCCAGGTTTTTCTTTCTTTTGGCCTCTAGATTGTAACACATTACTAGCTTCTGCCCAGACCTGAAAAGCAAACGCGGAGAGCTCTTGAGACCATGAAGCCCAGTTAAAAATTCCAGGTATGAAGTTCTTTGGTTTTCTGCAACCACAGTGGAGGCACTGAGGTCTGGTCCCTAGCTTCTTGGGTGACTCAGAGGTATTTCCACTGAAAAAAAGAAAAAAATCTCATGATATGAATGAGCAATTTTCCTGAGTACATGGTCAAAGCCTGGTTTCTGTGGTCTTAGTGAACATTCTGCAAGCCTCCTTATGTCCTGTAGTAGATGACTTTATACTTGGATCCAGCCAGAGTGATTCTCTTGTCCAACCCCGTGCTAGCAGATAACAAGCGGTAATAATCTCACGTTCATATTTTTACTTATTCCCCCGAGACGGTCAGTCAGCGCTCTCCATTCATATTTGTTCCTCTAACAGTTTCTGGAAATTTGCCAATGGCCGCATATGCACCTGCTAGCGGCCCCGTATATTCATTTTCTATTGATATTTTAAAAAATTCCCACAAACAGTGACTTAAGACAACACTCATTATGAGGGCACAGTTCCATAGGTCAGAGGTCAAGGCGGGCCCAGCCGCGCTCTCTGGTCCGGGTATTGCGAGACCCAAGTCCAGAAGTCAGCAGGACGTACTCTTCTTAGCCGGAAGCTCCGAGGAAGAATCAGATTTCAGCCTGACTCGTGTCGCTGGCAACATCCGGTTCCCTGCTTCAGGTGTACCCCATTACCTTTCTGGTGTCAGCCAGAGGCCACTTTGCTCCTCCCGAGGCCCCCAGCCTCCCTTCCAGGTGGCCTCCTGCACCCTCAGTGCCAGCAAGGAAACTGGGTGCTTCGCTCCGGGCCTGTCCCCCTGCGCGAGCCAGAGACGCTGCTGTGATCTTACGGGAGTCGTGTGTGTAGCTCAGGACGCCCCGACTGACCTCAGCAGCGGGCCACGGCCTCAAGCACATCAGCAGAGCCCTGGGCCGCCCTTGGGTTTGCTTCTGTCGCCTGGACACTGCTGAGTCTCTGCGGCCCCAGCCAGACGCCGGGGTGCGGCCTGCGGCCCTGGGCCGTGGACACACAGTCCTCTCCGCAGAAGCAGCCCCCGACCCGTGTGTCCTCAACTGGCCCCTCTGTGCGCCTCTGGGAACAGTGGGCCGAAGGCCGGGGGCTCCCAGGAAGCTGCACCGCCCTGACGCCCTTCCCGAAGCAAACATCCGGAGCCACATGCCTTCCCTGGGTGCCCTCGGTCCTCCCAAGCCCGCCTCAGCGTTTCAGTCCGTGCCTGCACCTGCTGCCACCCTCACCCGGCCCAGTGCACCCTGTTGTGAGCAGCGCGACTGCCTGCACCGACCTCTGTGCACCGTCTTCCCACACCCCGCGGCCTTGTCTCCCACAGTCCAGTGACCCGGCATTCCAGGCCCCACTTTTTCTCTCTTAACCTAGGAACTTAAGATTGATTGATAAAATGTATTGATTCCGGTCTTTTATGGCTCAACTGTCCTGCCGAAGGGACCACAACTTAACGCATGAAACTCCAGGCTTAGCAGCGACTCCTTTCCCGGGCTCACCGCCCCCCTCGTCTCTGGGGCAATATGCTTCCCGCTGTGACTTGGAAGGGAACACAACAAGCTGAAGGGAGAGATTTAATTCCCTGATTTAGTATTTGCAAATATTACTCATGTCACACAGCCTCAAGAGCTGAAGCAAACATATGGGACAGTCACCTGGCCATAAACACGTTTGAAAGTCTCAACTGACAGACATGAAAACAAACGTCTTACATCTAGACTGAAGTTCTGTCTAACAATCTGTGCTTTCTCTTTTTAACCTCCATGCACGCATGAATATGCTGACTTTTACCATCCCCCAAAACGGAATTTGTGAGCCTACGTCCAGCTTCCATGAAGCCTCGTGTGCTTTAAACTTGTGGCCTTCCCAGAAATGACGCCTCGCACTTGCAGGGGGAGCAAGCCCCATGTAATGACAGTAAGTGAGCGCTACCACGTCGAACAATTATTCGCTATTGTTCACCTCTTAGAGTTCTCCTCAAGGTTAATTCTTTAACTATATATGCTCCATATGTAGAGAATGTGTAGGGGAATATATATTTTTTACATATGGAGAGAGAGGGAATGACAGTTGAGTGAAATGCTTTACTCTGAAACCCAACCCGTTCTATAGGACGTGGAGACTGTCATTTATCTGGATTTTTAAAAAATTGTAAGTATGGATGAACTAAGTGATTCCTGTGGGTCTGAATATGAGGTTATCCGCGGATGTAGGGCGTTTTGCTGCACACCCGGTGCCGGAGAGCTCACGGTGGTCGGGTCGCGGCCCTAGTCTGGGCGCGGGAAGGTGGAGCCGGCAGGTAAGTGGGCGCCTTGGACCCCGCGGGAGGCGCCAGCCCGGTCCGCAGCCCCGTTGGGCCGCCCCCGCACCCCCCCCCCCCCCCGCTGTGGGCGCCGCCGGCTCCGCCCAGGCTCCGCGGTGACCCGTCTCGGTTTCTCCGAAAGGCCGCGGGGCCCCGGAGCGGCGCCCGACAGGCGTCCCCGAGGCCGCGGTCACAGGCCCTGGGCCGGCTCAGCCACGCGGTCCGGGGCAGGTCGTTGCCGCAGCGCAGGTCCGCGGGCGCACGACGCCCAACAGCCGCCAACACGCGGCCGAGATGCGCCTCGTGCCGCCAGGCCTCGACCCCGGGCCTTGCACCGGGAGCACCTGGGTGCTGCGCCGAGGGAGGGGTGCTGACGGCGGGGGCGGGGGGAGGCCGCGGGGGAGGGGGGAGGGGGTGGCCGCGGGGGAGGGGGAGGCCGCGGGGGAGGGGGGAGGCCGCGGGGAAGGGGGGGGAGAGGGGGGAGGCGCGCGGGGAGGGGGGGAGGCGCGGGGGAGGGGGGAGGCCGCGGGGAGAGGGGGGAGGCCGCGGGGGGAGGGGGGAGGCCGCGGGGGAGGGGGGGAGGCCGCGGGGAGAGGGGGGAGGCCGCGGGGAGAGGGGGGAGGCCGCGGGGGGAGGGGGGAGGCCGCGGGGGGAGGGGGGAGGCCGCGGGGAGAGGGGGGAGGCCGCGGGGAGGAGGGGGGAGGCCGCGGGGGAGGGGGGAGGCCGCGGGGAAGGGGGAGGCCGCGGGGGAGGGGGGAGGCCGCGGGGAGAGGGGAGGCGCGGGGGACGGGGGGAGGCCGCGGGGAGGGGGGAGGCCGCGGGGGAGGGGGAGGCGCGGGGAGAGGGGGGAGGCCGCGGGGGGAGGGGGGAGGCCGCGGGGAGAGGGGGAGGCCGCGGGGAGAGGGGGAGGCCGCGGGAGGGTGTGACGGCGGGGGAGGGGGGAGGCGGGGGGGGGGGGAGGCGGGGGAGGGGGGGAGGCCGGGGGGGAGGGGGGAGGCTGAGCGTGGGGAGGACGGGGGGGGGGGGACCGCGGGGGGCGTTGGCCGCGGAGGGGGGGGGAGGGGGAGCGGCCGCGGGGGGGGGGGGGGCGCGGGGGGGGGGGGGGCCTCGGCGGGCGGGGGGAGGCCTCTGGCGTGCCCGGCCCCTGGAGACAGGTGTGCGGCGCCCGACGCGGGGGCGGGGGGGCCGCGGGGGGCTGGGGCTCGGTGCCGCCCCTGGCCGGGGCCGTCGTCAGGGGACGCGGGACGGGCGGCGGGGGGGCGTGTGGGCGGCGGGGAGGGCGGCCGCGGGGCTGCGGGGGCGCTCCGGGAGCTGGTGGGCGGGCGCCAGGACCTGGCCCTGGCGCGGCGGCCTCTACCTCCTGCGGCAGATGGGCCCCACCGGCTTCCTGCTCCGGGGAGGAGGAGCCCGAGCGCGGGGACTTCGAGAGTAAGGAACCCCCATCGCCTCCCGACCCGCGACCCCCCCCCCTGACCCCTGGCCCCCTGGCCCTCCTGGGCCCCCCTTCCTCCTGACCCCCTTCCCTGACCGCCCTGACCCCCTGACCCTCCTGGCTCCCAGATTCTCCCGACCCCGTGGAGGCCCCTGGCCCTTCTGACCCCCCCCGGCCGCCCTGGCCCCCCTGGCCCCCCCCCCACCCCCCTGACCTTCCTTTACCCCCTGACCCCCCTGACCCCCCTGACCCTCCTGGCTCCCGATTTTTCCCGACCCCGTGGAGCCCCTGGCCCTTCTGACCCCCCTGGCCGCCCTGGCCCCCCCCCCACCCCTCCTGACCTTCCTGACCCCCTGACCCCCTGGCCCGCCCTTGCCCCCCAGCCACCTCCCAGAGGGATCCTGGGTGGCACAGTGGTTTGGCGCCTGCCTTTGGCCCAGGGCATGATCCTGGAGACCCGGGATCGAATCCCACGTCGGGCTCCTGGTGCATGGAGCCTGCTTCTCCCTCTGCCTGTGTCTCTGCCTCTCTCTCTCTCTCTCTCTGTGACTATCATAAATAAATTTTAAAAAAAATTTAAAAAAGAATGACCAAAATCAAGCAAATAAAACCAGATACAAAATGTAGATGATTGGTATTCTTTAAAAAGAATCTGAAGCAATGGAACAGAAACAGTAATGTCACGGACTAAGACACTGGGTTGATCAAGTGCCAAAAATATTAATGAAAAACAACTCACGAAATGATCCTGGTTGAAGTCTTAACTACGAAGATTTGTTGTTGTTAATGTCACCAACACATAGAGAATAAAATATTAGATTCAGGATTATGCCTTCGATATCACAGATCACCTGCAGGATATATAGCAATATGTTTTTAAAAATATAGCAATATTTTTAGAGTTAAAGGAGAAAGATTTTTATCTAAGTATTTTATAGCCAGCCAAACTGTCATTCACCTGTGAAAACAATTTTAAGATAATTAACGTTATTCAAGACTACATTTCATTCACATTGTCTTCCTGCAAAAAGTATTCAAGAAATTATTCAAACCAATCAAAGAATGAATCAACTACATAAAGAAAACAGAGAAGCTATGTTATAAAAGGACAGGTGTTGATTAATAGGAACCATTTAAGCATAAAATTAAACAAAAAAATAATAACATAAAATTAAAATGACTCTGACTTTTCTGATACATGTCCTCTAGTTCCTCTCTCATTCATTAATCACGCATGGGCCATATGCCGAGTCCTACTTAGCTTGATATAAATGCAAACAAAAAATCGATGCTTACCTAATTTTTGCCTCTCTCTATTTTTTTTATTATTCTGCAAACAGCGTTTCTCATTCTCTTTAGTATTCTGAAATTTATTAACTACATATCCAAGCATGGCAATAATTGCAATTAATTTCACCCTGTAACATCCAATAAGCTCTTTCCACTTGAGGTACATATCCCTTTGTAGAGGGAACTTTTTTTGTTGACAATAATTTTTAAAAACAAGAAGCTCTTTCCGATTCTCTGCTCCTTTTAGCTGGCTCTCTATTTTGACCTCCCTCTCTTAGTCATTTTTCACCCGTCCAGTTTTTGGGTTTTTTTAACCATCTTTCCATAGTTCCCAGGTTTTTCTTTCTTTTGGCCTCTAGATTGTAACACATTACTAGCTTCTGCCCAGACCTGAAAAGCAAACGCGGAGAGCTCTTGAGACCATGAAGCCCAGTTAAAAATTCCAGGTATGAAGTTCTTTGGTTTTCTGCAACCACAGTGGAGGCACTGAGGTCTGGTCCCTAGCTTCTTGGGTGACTCAGAGGTATTTCCACTGAAAAAAAGAAAAAAATCTCATGATATGAATGAGCAATTTTCCTGAGTACATGGTCAAAGCCTGGTTTCTGTGGTCTTAGTGAACATTCTGCAAGCCTCCTTATGTCCTGTAGTAGATGACTTTATACTTGGATCCAGCCAGAGTGATTCTCTTGTCCAACCCCGTGCTAGCAGATAACAAGCGGTAAAACTCTCACGTTCATATTTTTACTTATTCCCCCGAGACGGTCAGTCAGCGCTCTCCATTCATATTTGTTCCTCTAACAGTTTCTGGAAATTTGCCAATGGCCGCATATGCACCTGCTAGCGGCCCCGTATATTCATTTTCTATTGATATTTTAAAAAATTCCCACAAACAGTGACTTAAGACAACACTCATTATGAGGGCACAGTTCCATAGGTCAGAGGTCAAGGCGGGCCCAGCCGCGCTCTCTGGTCCGGGTATTGCGAGACCCAAGTCCAGAAGTCAGCAGGACGTACTCTTCTTAGCCGGAAGCTCCGAGGAAGAATCAGATTTCAGCCTGACTCGTGTCGCTGGCAACATCCGGTTCCCTGCTTCAGGTGTACCCCATTACCTTTCTGGTGTCAGCCAGAGGCCACTTTGCTCCTCCCGAGGCCCCCAGCCTCCCTTCCAGGTGGCCTCCTGCACCCTCAGTGCCAGCAAGGAAACTGGGTGCTTCGCTCCGGGCCTGTCCCCCTGCGCGAGCCAGAGACGCTGCTGTGATCTTACAGGAGTCGTGTGTGTAGCTCAGGACGCCCCGACTGACCTCAGCAGCGGGCCACGGCCTCAAGCACATCAGCAGAGCCCTGGGCCGCCCTTGGGTTTGCTTCTGTCGCCTGGACACTGCTGAGTCTCTGCGGCCCCAGCCAGACGCCGGGGTGCGGCCTGCGGCCCTGGGCCGTGGACACACAGTCCTCTCCGCAGAAGCAGCCCCCGACCCGTGTGTCCTCAACTGGCCCCTCTGTGCGCCTCTGGGAACAGTGGGCCGAAGGCCGGGGGCTCCCAGGAAGCTGCACCGCCCTGACGCCCTTCCCGAAGCAAACATCCGGAGCCACATGCCTTCCCTGGGTGCCCTCGGTCCTCCCAAGCCCGCCTCAGCGTTTCAGTCCGTGCCTGCACCTGCTGCCACCCTCACCCGGCCCAGTGCACCCTGTTGTGAGCAGCGCGACTGCCTGCACCGACCTCTGTGCACCGTCTTCCCACACCCCGCGGCCTTGTCTCCCACAGTCCAGTGACCCGGCATTCCAGGCCCCACTTTTTCTCTCTTAACCTAGGAACTTAAGATTGATTGATAAAATGTATTGATTCCGGTCTTTTATGGCTCAACTGTCCTGCCGAAGGGACCACAACTTAACGCATGAAACTCCAGGCTTAGCAGCGACTCCTTTCCCGGGCTCACCGCCCCCCTCGTCTCTGGGGCAATATGCTTCCCGCTGTGACTTGGAAGGGAACACAACAAGCTGAAGGGAGAGATTTAATTCCCTGATTTAGTATTTGCAAATATTACTCATGTCACACAGCCTCAAGAGCTGAAGCAAACATATGGGACAGTCACCTGGCCATAAACACGTTTGAAAGTCTCAACTGACAGACATGAAAACAAACGTCTTACATCTAGACTGAAGTTCTGTCTAACAATCTGTGCTTTCTCTTTTTAACCTCCATGCACGCATGAATATGCTGACTTTTACCATCCCCCAAAACGGAATTTGTGAGCCTACGTCCAGCTTCCATGAAGCCTCGTGTGCTTTAAACTTGTGGCCTTCCCAGAAATGACGCCTCGCACTTGCAGGGGGAGCAAGCCCCATGTAATGACAGTAAGTGAGCGCTACCAGGTCGAACAATTATTCGCTATTGTTCACCTCTTAGAGTTCTCCTCAAGGTTAATTCTTTAACTATATATGCTCCATATGTAGAGAATGTGTAGGGGAATATATATTTTTTACATATGGAGAGAGAGGGAATGACAGTTGAGTGAAATGCTTTACTCTGAAACCCAACCCGTTCTATAGGACGTGGAGACTGTCATTTATCTGGATTTTTAAAAAATTGTAAGTATGGATGAACTAAGTGATTCCTGTGGGTCTGAATATGAGGTTATCCGCGGATGTAGGGCGTTTTGCTGCACACCCGGTGCCGGAGAGCTCACGGTGGTCGGGTCGCGGCCCTAGTCTGGGCGCGGGAAGGTGGAGCCGGCAGGTAAGTGGGCGCCTTGGACCCCGCGGGAGGCGCCAGCCCGGTCCGCAGCCCCGTTGGGCCGCCCCCGCACCCCCCCCGCCCCCCCCCCGCTGTGGGCGCCGCCGGCTCCGCCCAGGCTCCGCGGTGACCCGTCTCGGTTTCTCCGAAAGGCCGCGGGGCCCCGGAGCGGCGCCCGACAGGTGTCCCCGAGGCCGCGGTCACAGGCCCTGGGCCTGCTCAGCCACGCGGTCCGGGGCAGGTCGTTGCCGCAGCGCAGGTCCGCGGGCGCACGACGCCCAACAGCCGCCAACACGCGGCCGAGATGCGCCTCGTGCCGCCAGGCCTCGACCCCGGGCCTTGCACCGGGAGCACCTGGGTGCTGCGCCGAGGGAGGGGTGCTGACGGCGGGGGCGGGGGGAGGCCGCGGGGGCGGGGGGGGGGGGTGGCCGCGGGGGAGGGGGGAGGCCGCGGGGAGAGGGGGGGAGGCCGCGGGGGGAGGGGGGAGGCCGCGGGGAGAGGGGGGAGGCCGCGGGGAGGGGGGAGGCCGCGGGGGAGGGGGGAGGCCGCGGGGGAGGGGGGGGGGGCGCGGGGGAGGGGGGAGGCCGCGGGGGGGGGGGGAGCCGCGGGGGGGGGGGGGAGGGGGGGGAGGGGGGAGGCCGCGGGGGAGGGGGGGAGGCCGCGGGGGGAGGGGGGAGGCGCGGGGGAGGGGGGAGGCCGCGGGGGGAGGGGGGGGAGGGCCGCGGGGGAGGGGGGGAGGCCGCGGGGAGAGGGGGGAGGCCGCGGGGGGAGGGGGGAGGCCGCGGGGAGGGGGGGGAGGCCGCGGGGGGAGGGGGGAGGCCGCGGGGGAGGAGGGGGAGGCCGGGGGAGGGGGGAGGCGGGGGGGGGGGAGGCCGGGGGGGGAGGCGGGGGAGGGGGTGGCCGCGGGGGAGGGGGGAGGCCGCTGGGGGAGGGGGGAGGCCCCGCGGGGGGCGGGGGGAGGCCGCGGGCAGGGTGCTGACGGCGGGGGCAGGGTGCTGACGGCGGGGGCAGGGTGGGGGGGAGGACGTGGGGGCGGGGGGAGGCCTCGGTGGGGGGAGGGGGGAGGCTGTGGCGTCCCGGGTCCCTAGAGACAGGTGTGGGGGGAGCCTGACACGGTGGGGGGCGTTGGCCGCGGAGGGGCGGGGGCGGCCTCGGCGGCGGGGGGCGGCCTCTGCGTCCCCGCCCCTGGAGACAGGTGTGCGGCGCCCTGACGCGGGGGGCGGGGGCCGCGGGGGGCTGGGGCTCGGCTGCCGTCCCCTGGCCGCGGGCCGTCGTCAGGGAGACGCGGGCACCGGGCGGCGGGCGGGGCCGTGTGGGCGGCGGGATGCTGCGGCCGCGGGGCTGCGGGGGCCGCTCCCGGGAGCTGGTGGGCGGGCGCCAGGACCTGGCCCTGCGCGGCGGCCTCTACCTCCTGCGGCAGATGGGCCCCACCGGCTTCCTGCTCCGGGAGGAGGAGCCCGAGCGCGGGGACTTCCGAGTAAGCACCCCCCATCGCCTCCCGACCCCCGGACCCCGCCCTGACCCCCTGGCCCTCCTGGCCCTCCTGGGCCCCCCATCCTCCTGACCTCCCTGACCGCCCTGACCCCCCTGACCCTCCTGGCTCCCAGATTCTCCCGACCCCGTGGAGCCCCTGGCCCTTCTGACCCCCCTGGCCGCCCTGGCCCTCCTGGCCCACCCCCCACCCTCCTGACCTTCCTGACCCCCTGACCCCCCTGACCCCCCTGACCCTCCTGGCTCCCAGATTCTCCCGACCCCGTGGAGCCCCTGGCCCTTCTGACCCCCCTGGCCGCCCTGGCCCTCCTGGCCCCCCCCCCACCCTCCTGACCTTCCTGACCCCCTGACCCCCCTGACCCCCCTGACCCTCCTGGCTCCCAGATTCTCCCGACCCCGTGGAGCCCCTGGCCCTTCTGACCCCCCTGGCCGCCCTGGCCCACCCCCCACCCTCCTGACCTTCCTGACCCCCTGACCCCCCTGGCCCCCCCTGGCCCCCCAGCCCTCCTGGGCCTGCAGAGGATCCACCCACCCTCAGGATCCCTGCGGATTCTCGCTGCCCCACCCACGCACTGCGAGTTCCAGCCTCTAAAGACGCGCAGATGGCACAGGGATATAGTATGTGTTAGAAATGAATGAAAAGTTTCATGTTTGGAGGTCAGGACTCCAAATTGCATCAACTCTTGTAGGATCACGGCCCTCACCTGATCTTTAGGCTTGAAAATATGAGACGTTTTATTTAAATATAGGGTTTGTGTTGCACCCGGTCTTGGGTCCTCATGTACCTGTAACTTACTAAATAAATAAAATCGGTTTTTCTTTCTCTTTAATTACTCTAAAACTCCAAGAAGATCCTTTGAAAGTGCTGTTTAGATGACAATGCCTTGGGAAGGCCTTAATAAAAATTATTTTTGATTTTTCTGAAAGACAACAGATATTTTATATTTGCATATCCCACTCTTGCCCCTCAAAAGTCAGCCAGGTGTTGACTTGGAAAATTTTAATTCAGTGTCCTGCATCTTAAGCACCGAGTACAAATTACTAGCCTGTGCTTATTTAAGATATCCTTTTTTTTTTTTTCCTTTTACGTTGTCCTTCATAACACTTACTGTAGTTAGTAATTTGTTTTCGTCAGTATACACTTGGTGAGTAAAATTATTCTTCTCAAGTAAAATTATATGCCGATTTAAATGTGCAAAACAAAAATCCAAGATGAGCTACTGTATGAAAGATCTTTAGCTCCCCTGCAAGGCAGAAGGAATTTTCAGTAAGAAATGTATAGAATTTTTTTTCTTTCTTTCTTTTTTTTTTTTTTTCAGCTTTCAAAAAGTGAGTGTAGGTCACCTAAAAACAGTCTTAGCTGATGATGTGGATCATTAACCCGGACAAAGAATATGAAGAGGCTGGTGGCGAAAGTTGAGATGTCTCCATAGACTGTATGCAACCTTTGGAGTCACCTAAACTAAATTACCTCTTGAAAATCTCTTTTAATTCTATCATCTATTAAATTAGTTTTATTCTAACTCTAAAAATTAGCTCAAGAGGGTTTTTTTTAAGTATGCATTTTTCTTTTAAAGGTTTTTTTAGGAAATCCTCATGTTTGTAACTGTTCCACATTTGTGAAAGGAGGGGAACTTTGTAAGCATATATGCTGGTAAGTAACTGTAATAAAGGTCGGCCTCAAGGGGACTTCTTGCAATATTGCCTTTTTCGTGATTTGAGTACCAGATTAAAGAAATTTGACGTTGGGAGAATATTAAGGTAAAATGGCTGTAGTTTTTCAGTATATTTTGCAGTATTTTACTTCATCTTGAAAATTAAGTAAGGTCTAACTTGAGAAGCATATGACCACTTCTGCAACTTTTGAATGTTTTTGTTTTTATTAAGAAAAAAAATCACTTCCGAGGGTCTCATTATGTACATACAAATGTGAAATCTAACTATAAAAAAAGAAAAACCTCCCTGATTCACATCACTACTGATACTTATGTTCTGACTATAGGGTTTCTATTTGCGGTCAGTTAAAAATAAATCCCTTCATACATTTTAATTTTTATTCTAACTGATGCATTGTTTGTTTTCTTTGTAAATACAGTACAACAAATGACTTAAAACAAAAAATCCATTTTGATTTTTTCATTATGATGTATTTTTAGCGTATTATTTTTGTTTTCGATAAGCGTTTACTATGTCTCTTTCAAGACGATGGTAGGACTCCACTGAAGGTTACTTCCGACGAACCTGAAATTTCTCCTCTAGTCTGAGAAGCTATTTGTAGAGGAATCCTGGGAATGGAAATATAAAGACTCTTTCCACTTAGTGTTTGGAAATAATTTGGAACTTTTCCATGTTTTTCATTCTTTCAACTCATTTTGTTTTATTCACCTATATGTACACAAATCATGAAATATACTTCTATAGAAAGTCTGATTGATCTTTGAGAGTAAAACAAATCAAACAAAAAATTGAGAGGAAAGTGAATCCCACATTTTGAATGCTTTTCTTTATAGGTTAAAAAAAAAAAACAAAACCAAAAGGTGTGTATCTGTCATTTCCAAAACTTTTATTTACCTAGTTTTTGTTGTTTTGGTTTGATCAGTTTCTATCCAGCATTGCTAACATAATTTGCTTTAGTTAGCATAGAAGATATAAAATTGAGCCTTTCAAAACTTGCAGTTTGGTTTTATTATTAAAAATAATTACATTTCTTAAAATAGGTGTTTTTTTCTTTTGTTTCTTTTTTTTTTTTTTTAGTGCCAGCTTCCTCAGGGCAAAGACCTTCTGTTCTCATTTTTATATAATGTAACTCATTTTTTACAATACATTAATCAAACTAAATGGGAATATAATTCAAGTCCTTAATATACTAAATATATTTAATATATTTAAGAATTTTAAATGTATTTCTCACTTTAAAAAAAGCCATAGTCAATTTTAATTGGTGATATTTTAAGTATTTTTTCTGTCATATGTTAAAGTGCTATATGTAGGAAAGCAGTCACTTGGTACTCTCCAGAAAATTACTCCATTTTCGGGTGTAAGAAACTTCTAGGGAAGTTGAAAGGAAGTACTATGAATACCTCACTTCCCTCACTAGCCTAACTCTGTGAACATCTGTATTTCCTAGAGAAGAAATACATGGACTGACTGGCAAATCTCTTTATTATAAATGTTTTTTATGTTCATTCATCACCCTTTTTTCACAATGCTTACTTTAAAACATATATTTAACTATTATTTTTGTCTGAGTTTTTTATTTTATTTTCAGTATAGTTAACATATTTGCCTACTATCATAACAAAATCGGTAAGTGTTAAGTTTATTTATAACACTGTCAGCAATATAAATTCTATAATGCTGTCCCTATCCTAAAATGAAAACAAAATGCATCCTTTTAGGTTCTGTCAGAAATAAAATGTTTTTGTTTGTTTGTTTTTTGCCTGTGAATATTAGGGTCTTGTTGAAAAAATTCAAGCTTCCAAGAAATCATGAATGTAAGTCGTGTTTTTTCTTTTATTATTTTGAAGTTAACATTGTTAATAATTTTTTGTTTGGACATATTCTAAATTTAAAAAATTATTTTCCTAAACAATCTGACAACTATCTATAGTTCAATTTGTTACATTTAAGACAGTTGGAACACTTTTCTTCTTTAACAAAAAAATGTAACTTTATCATTTCAAATTCAGTAGGACTTTTAAAAAGGGTGAAACAATGACTAGTTATTCAGAAGGCAAAATTTCCCTCATGTGTTCTCAGCAAAGATTCACAGTGGTTTCTATATTTTAAATTATTTTAATTACAGGAAAAATAAGAAATGTAATTTTTTAGGTCCCATCAATAGACAGTTGACATGGCACATAATATCATTAAAAAATGTCTACTGACTGAAACTTGTAAGCAAATATATATGTAAATCTTTTTTAAAATATATAGGTATACATATTTTAAGGATAAAATATTTTTTCTTTTTTTTAATTTTTTTTATTATTATTTATTTATGATAGTCATACAGAGAGAGAGAGAGAGAGAGGCAGAGACACAGGCAGAGGGAGAAGCAGGCTCCATGCACCGGGAGCCTGACGTGGGATTCGATCCCAGGTCTCCAGGATCGCACCCTGGGCCAAAGGCAGGCGCCAAACCGCTGCGCCACCCAGGGATCCCAAGGATAAAATATTTTTATGACAGTACTTAAATTGAGTTTAGAGTCAGGCATATAGCTGTGTAACTTTAAGTTCTGGGGTCTATCAAAATTAAAAGAGAAAAATAATTTTGTTGCAGGTCATGTGGATTTGCAGATTTTATAAAAAAGATATTGTCACGATGGAAGGGTTCCTCTAGTCATGTGGTTATTTGGCCTACAATAAACCCATCTAAAAATTGCAATGACATTTTAAAATTTATTAGCAAATGTTTATAATATTCATAAAGATTAAAATGATAATAAGTGTTCAATTTTTTTTTAGTTCTAAGAGTATTGGTTTTATTTAGCCAAGTTCAATTCCCCTCAACTATCATATAAGAATAATTACAATAAACCTTTAAAAGTTGTACTAGATAATAAATTAATGTCAGTGTTTCACAGAACTTTATTTTTACTCTTCTCTCACTTGACACACTTTCTGAGGAATGTCTCCCATTTTCCACATCTGCTGTTTCCTCTGTACCAGTGATTTCAGTGTCTTATCAACCGAGAGGTATTTCCAGCTGCCTTCGGGGCAGATCCGTTTTAGAGGTTCCAGAGGTTGATATTCAAATATCAAATTTCTTCCCATTTATGCTCCCATCTTGTACTCCCTACCCCATGTATTGGCTTTGCTGCTTCTTTAGTCTCCAAAACCAGAAAGGAGGGGACCTTTCCTGCCCCAGTTTCTTCCTTCGTATCTCTGGTCGTGCCACGAATCCCGTTCACGTTGTATCTCGCCCTCTTCCCCACGGGGCTCTCCTGTCTCCGTCCTCTTTCTCGCTTCTCTCCAACCCTCCGGAGCTCTTCGTAGTGCTGCTAGTAGCCTCCTCCTCTTCAGGGCCTGCACTTCAGGGCTTCCTCCTTCACACTGTAGACAAAAGGTTCTTTCTGAAGTGTCCCTTAATTCTCTACTTCATCCTCTCTCCCAACCCCTTCATACACCATGATTAGGTTCTATGATATATACATATTGTTTTCTTCTCTATTCCTTCATTTTATCCACCTGAAGTTAAATGTTTACATCCTCTCCAAGTCTTATTTGTTCTCCCCACTGTTGTACAAATCATTTCCGCAAGCGTCTGTGCTAGTGCTGTCCAACAGAAACATCATGCAAGCCACATATGTAATTTCCTAGCAGCTGCATTAACAAACAAAAAAAAAATAGCAAGAAAAAGGGAAATTTAATTTCAATCATATGTGTTAATTTAATTCAATACATCAAAACATTATCACATCAAGAGGTGATGAATATAAAAATTATGCAGTATTTTGTAGGCTGTCCTCAAAGTCTAGCAGGTATTTTATACTTACAGAGCATCTCATCTCAGACACTACATTTTCATTGGAAATATTCGATCTGCACTTATATTTCAAAAAATAGTTGGTGAAAAGATTCATATGACACCCAATTTATATTTGCAAATATAAATTTTTTAGTGACTATTCTCAGCTTTCAGTTTCAATTTAATGAAGCAAAATTAAAAATTTAGTTTTTCAGCCACATGAGCCACATGTCAAGTGCTCAGTAGCCACATGTGGCTGGTGGTTGGCCAGTTAGACAGTGCCCCTCTGTACCACCAAAGTCAATGAATATTCACTGTACTGTGCATTAACCAAGAGCCTCTGCTTGGTCCTTTATATAAATCAAAAGCTATGAATACTAACATTTCTGGATGTTACTATTTACAAAAAATAGCAATTTGATATGGATCAACATAATATTTAACATTGTGTTACCCTTTGTACTTCTTGAGGACAGAAACCATGTTTTGTTCCATAAATATGAGTCTACCATAGTAGGGAATTTTTTTTTAATGTTCAATCCTTTATATTCATTTTGAAAAATGAATGCTTCCTACTAAAATAAAAGATCTTCCATGTCTCCTATATTTAAAAGATGTTTTAGTCAACTTTGAGAAAATCCTATTTGCACACCTCAAAATTTATCATTTAAATGAAAGCTAGAACAAACATCCATGAAAATTTAAAGAAAGCTATAAACAGTTATTCACTAGGATTATGTGACGTATGTACATAATGGAGGAGATGGTTACTAGTGATGAGGGAAGATTGTTCTGTTTTGTTTTGTTTCATTTGGGAAGAGTGTTTTGAATATCATTCCCAGATTCTTCTAAAACACATCAGAAAACAAATATTTGGACCCTAGTGTTGCATATCAAAAATATGACTTATTTTTGAAGACTTACAAAGATGATTATGCAGGAATTGTATTACAAAGATACCAGGTTTTGAGCACTGGACATTTCTTTTTTCTTATCACCCAACAAATGTTTTTAAGCAAAACCTACATTTATCAACCTACTAGTTCCTTCTAAATACAATGTCTGCTTTTTGATAGTTTACTTTTTAACAGAGAGCTGAGGGACAAATAACTAAGAGCCAGAAACTTCTCCATTTTATAAATGTTGGCATAGAAAGACTTTTAGTTTATCCGGCTCCCTTCTCCTCTTTATAAGGGGGATTCTGAAAGGTCCACTGCTAACTGTAGACAGAATGCAAAGTATAAACCAGACTTTTTGAGCTCCTCTCTTCTCACTTTCCTCTATTTCTTGTCTAGTAAATACCATCTATTCCTTTTTTAATAAAATATTTAGATAAAAACCACATTTAAGGGAATTTTTTTTAAGATTCCCACTGCAAAGATACCATAAACTTTTATGCTTTCTTATTTCCTTTTTGAGTTTATATTTATGCAAACCCAATACTCCACGGGCACCTTGTCTTCTGCTTTTTTATCAAACACTGTTGCTTTGTAAACATTTTCAATGCTGTGTAATCTATGTAATTAAAGTCATCAATGGCTAACATTATTCCACAGAATATAGTAAATCATAATTTAGCTAACATTCTTCTACCGCTAGTCATTTAGTTTATTTCTAACTACTGTTATATTCTTTGTACATTAAGCTGTCTCTTCCTTCAATTATTTCTTTAGCCCAAAATCTCATGAATTGGGTTTTAGAGTAGAAGTATTGATATTTTTAAGTCTGCCGCCCATATGTATTGCCAAATCGATCTTTAAAATACTTTTAGTAATTTGCAATTTGAGCAGTGTATCAATTTTCTGCTAGTTTTGCTTTGGAATTCATGTGTTAGGTACATATTATTACTTAACCATAGTGTGAAAGGCATGAACAGAACACTTAAGTCCCCAAAGAAAATAACTTAAAAATACACAGAAATACTCTGAAACATTAATAATATTTCCATAGTTTTAGAAAAAAAAAAGAGGCTAGCCTACAAAACACGAATAAATGCCAGATAGAAGGTCCATGATAATCGGTAAATTTGCATAAGAAAATAGTTTCCATTCTCCCTTGTATCTAACACACCCTTAGAAGATCTAGAATGCCTTCATATGACTTTTCTAAATATGAGAAACATAACATTTCATTTATTTGTCATTACTTATTCAGTAGCAATATTCATTCTGTGTCTGTGCCTCGTTCTTATTTCCATTCACTTGTCTTTGATGTTTAATGAAATTGAACATCTTCCATAAGGTTCGCTGTCTTGCTCTTCTCTGTAAAAGAATGTTCTTTCCTAGTCTCATGCATTGATTTTTCCAAATTGATCTCAGAAGAGTTTGTTTCTCCCTTGTATCTTCCAATTCATATTACACCACATAGGACAGCTTCTGGCCAGCTCCTTTTATAAACTCCTATATTCAGTAATTCTGCTGCCCTAGAAAATCTCTATTACCAAAAGCACAATTTTTGTTCTTCTTTTTCCTCCCCATGTTGTTGTGTTTTTTTTGTTTTTGTTTTTGGGTTTTTTTTTTGGTTTTTTTTTTGTTTTTTTTTTTTTTTTTTTAGAGAGCAGATATTGCTCCGTCTGTGACAAATAGCCATCGTCCCCCAACGTAATGGTTAATTACAGTATGTTACCCTCTTACATTCCACCTGCCACCGCACCGCATGCGAAGAACAGAGATTTCTGTACTGAAACGTATCTATGATTTTTTCAGTATTTTTAGTGTCTAATCAGGAGTCTTTCCAGAAAAATGAAGCTTTTCATGACCTTGTGAATGTTTTAAAAATTTATTAAAGGATGTCCTAGATATAATACAGGGTGTATAACAGGAGTAGAATTCAGGGTACCAAAAACAGACGGCATTTAAATTATGGCATGTTACGGAGAGAGAAAAGGAAAAGAGCCTGGGATGGGCCAGGGAATGAAGAATCTAAGATGCCCTGGTCAAAACCATATGTATTATTAGAAAATAATTTCTTATAAGGACAGCAAGATGGAGAAAATTCATAACTCAAAGGATGCATATCCCCGGGTTATAAGCAACATAGTTCATAATAGATTGTCCTGAGGAATACTGACCGAATCTGTGAAAGATGTGGCTACCAAGATCCTCTGACAGACCCTCTCCCCTCTTAAACCAGGACGGGAGAGTCGGCACCGCCAGCTGAGTCTTGCTCTCCCATTATCCATCCATTCTTTACTCATCCAGCAGATACTAATTTTACTGACTTCCCAAATATCCCTGTTTCCCCTTTCTGCATTTGTGCCTGTTTTTGTTTCTGGTGGTTTTTTTGTTTTGTTTTGTTTTGTTTGTTTTTGTTTCTCTTTTTTTAATTCTATGTTGTAAGTATTTGTTTATGGAGAAGTTGAACAGGTCAGATTGTAAGATCGTGACACCGATCCAAGGAGGAACATGATCATGTAATCAGTGTAAAACCTTTATAACCCTATATTTGCACTCTTTCCAGTCACAAGGGGAAAAAAAAAAGATAACTTTCATTCTTCTTACAAATGACTCTTTCCTGCCCTTTTGGTTCGGAATAAATACAAAAAGTGGTAAATGTAGGTATAAAAATGCAATCACAACTGTCTTTCTGATATTTGGACAAAAAGTTCTAACTTTCAGCATAATCTGTTACATTTCTGTATCTCCAGTTCCGCCACTGAATTTTAATACTTTGGAATTTTTCACTAGCTGCTTTGCGGTTAGGTCTCGTGGAGAGAGAAATCAGTGACTTGCTCCAAGGAATACATCGAGTTCAAACTCCCCAAAAAAGAACAAATGGCGAAGCTGTGCACATTGAGGAAGACGGGTACATCACACAGAAGGAAATTGGCTCAGATGATATCTGCTCTATTTGTCAAGAGTTACTTTTAGAGAAAAAGCTTCCTGTCACATTTTGCAGGTGACATGTTTCTTTCTTTCTCTATTTTATTGAAGTATAATTAAAATACTGCGTTTATATTAGTTTCAGGTGTACAATGTAACGATTCAGTAATTCTGTACATTACTTAGTGCTCCTCAAGGTAAGTGTACTCCTAACCCTATTTCCCCGTTCCCCCACTCACGTCCCTTCTGACAGCAACCCTGACGATTTCTGATCTTGACCATCTCCCTGTGTGTCTGTCACCCATGTGTGTGACTGCTTTGGAAAAATGTCTATTCAGATCCTCTGACCATTTTTAATCAGATTATTTGGGGGCTTTTTGGTGTTGAATTGTATGAGTTCTTTATATATTTTGGATATTAACCCTTATCAGAAAGCCCTTGCAGATATCTTCTCCCCTTCCGTAGGGTGCCTTTCAGTTTTGTTAATTGTTTCCTCTGCTGTGCAAAAAGTGTTTAATTTTTAGGTAACCCCAATAGCTTAATTTTGCTTTTGCTTCCCTTGGCTGAGGAGACAAATCTAGGAAAATGGTTCTATGGATGATGTCAAAGAAATTACTGTCTGTGTTTCTTTGGGGATTTTTATGGTTTCAAGATCTCACATTTAGGCCTTTAATCCATTTTGAGTTGATTTTTGTAAGAAAGGGGTCCAGTTTCATTCTCCTGCCTATAGCCGTCTAGTTTTCCCGGCACCATTCATTGAAAAACTGTCTTTTCCTTGTTGTCTATTCTTGCCTCTTTTGTCGTAGATTAATTGGTCATCTGTGTACAGGTTTCTCTCTGGGCCCTCTCTTCTGTTCTGTTGATCTGTGCGTCTGTTTCTGTGCCAGTGCCGCACTGTGCGGATTACTACAGCTTCGTGTGTATCTTCAGATTTGCAATTGTGATACTCCCAGCTCTGTCTTACTTTCTCAAGTTTGCTTTGGCTATTTAGGATATTTTGTGGTTCCATACAAATTTTAGGATTATTTGTTCTAGTTCTGTGAAAAACGTTGCTTGTATTCTGATAGAAATTATATTCACTCTGTAGGTTGCTTGGAGTCGTATGGACATTTTAACAGTATTGATTTTTTTCAATCCTAGAACACGGACTCTCTTTCCACTTGTCGTGCCATCTTCAATTTCTTTCATCAGTGTTTTATAGTTTTCAGAGTACAAGTCTTTCACCTCCTTGGTTAAATTTATTCCTTTTTGTTCTTTTTGATGCCATTCTAAATGGGACTGTTTTCTTAATTTCTCTGCTACTTCGTTATCAGCATAGAGAAATGCAGCAGATTTCCATATGTTGATCTTGTATCCCATGACCTTACTGAATTTATTTATTAGCTCTAGGATTCTTTGCTGGAGTCTGTAAGGTTCTCTATGTATAGTATTATGTCATTTGCAAATACTGAATGTTCTATTTCCTCCTTACCCATTTGAATGTCATGTATTTATTTTTAGTCTGACGGCTGAGGCGAGGACTCTCAGTAATGTGTTGAATAAAATTGGTGAGAGCGGACATCCTCGTCTTGTTCCTGATCTTAGAGGAAGAGCGTTTAGTTTTTCACTATTGAGTATGATTTTAGTGTGAGTTTTTCATATATGGCCTTTATTATATTGAGAAATTATTCCCTCTAAACCTATTCTGTTGAGAGTTTTTATCATGAATGGATGTTGTACTGTCAAATGCTTTTTCTGCATCTCTTGAGATCACTTCCTTTGGTCCTAACTCTTGCTAATCTGATATGTCTTGTTGATTGATTTATGAATATTGAACCACACTTATATCCCTGGAATCAATCCCATTTGTTCATGGTGAGTCATTTTTTAATGTATTGCTTGATTTGGTTTGCTGATTATTTTTAAAAGATACTATTTATTTATTCATGAGAGGCACAGAGAGAGAGAGAGAGGCAGAGACACAGGCAGGGGGGAAGCAGGCTCCATGCAGGGAGCCTGATGTGGGACTCGATCCCAGGACCCTGGGGTCACTCCTTGAGCCAAAGGCAGACGCTCAACCACTGAGCCACCCAGGCATCCCAGGTTTGCTAATATTTTGATGAGGATTTTTACATCTATGTTCATCAGAGAGATTGGCCTATACAATCTAGTATAGTTTTTTGGGGTTTTTGTTTTGTTTTGTTTTGTAGTATCTTTATCTGGTTCTGGTCCCAGGATAATGCTGGCCTAGTAGAATGAATTTGGAAGCTTCCCTTCCTCTTCTCTCTTTTGGAATAATTTGAAAAGAACAGATATTCTTTAATTATTTGGTAGAATTCACCTGTGAAGCCATCTGGTCCTGGACTTTTGTTGGGAGTTTTTTCATTACTGATTCAATTTCCTTGCTACTCATTGGTCTGTTCAAATTTTCTATTTCTTATTGGAAGTAGATTCAGTTTGGGAAAGTGTTATGTTTCTAGGAATTTATCCATTTCTTCTACATTGCCCAATTTGTTGGCATACAATTTTTCATAATATTCTCTTTTAATTCTTTGTGTTTCTGTGGCATTGGTTGTTATTTTTCCTTCTTCATTTCTGATTTTATATATTCGAAGCCTCTCTCACTTTTTCTTGATGAGTCTGGTGAAAAGTTTATCAATTTTATTGATCCTTTCAAAGAACCAGCTCCAGGTTTCATTGATCTATTATAATGTCTGAGGAGGGGTTTTTTGTATCTTTTCCATTTATTTCTTCTTTAAATCTTTATTATTTCCTTCCCTCTACTAGATTTGGGTTTTGTTCTTTTTCTAGCCCCTTTAGCTATAAGGTTATGTTGTTTGTTAGAGATCTTCCTTGCTTCTTTTTTTTTTTTTTTCTTCCTTGCTTCTTGAGGTATGTCTGTATTGCTATAAATTTCCCTCTTTGATCAGCTTTTGCTGCATCCCAAAGATTTTAGACCATTGTGATTTCATTTCCATTTGTCTTCACACATTTTTTATTTCTTCTTTTATATTTTGATTAACCCACCCATTGTTTAGCAGCAGGTTATTTAGCCTCCATTTATTTGTGTTTTGTTCTGATTTTTTTTCTTCTGTTTGATTTCTAATTTCATACCGTTATGGTCAGAAAACATGCATGATATGATTCCAATCTTTTTGAATTTATTGAGACGTGTTTGTGGCCTAACATGCAATCTATTCTGGAGATTATTCCATGTGTACTTGAAAAGATTGTATATTCTACTGTTTGGGGATGGAATGTTCTGAATATCTATTAAGTCCATCTGACCCAACATGTTGTTGAAAGCCACTATTTCCTTGTTGATTTTCCATCTGGCTGATTCATCCATTGATGTAAATGGGATATTAATATCCTCTACTATTATTGTATTACTGTCAGTTTCTTCTTTTATGTCTGTTAATAGTTCCTCTATGTAGTTAGGTGCTCGCATGTGAGTACACAAACATTAACAGCTGTTATATCCTCTTGTTGAATTGTTCCCTATATATATATATATATAATGTCCTTGTTTTTCTCTTGTTACAGTCGTTTTAAAGCCCATTTTGTCCAATGTAAGCATGGCTACTCTGACTTTCTTTTCACTTTCATTTGCATGGTAAGTGGTTTTCCGTCTCTTCATTTTCAATCTCCATATGTCTTTAAGTCTGAGGTGAGTCCCTTGAAGGTGGCATATAGATGAGTTGGTATTTTTTATCCATCCACTCACCCTGCCTTTTGATTGGAACATTTAGTTCATTTACATTTAAAGTAATTATTGGTATTTAGGTACTTATTGCAATTTTGTTTCTTGTTTTATGCTTGTTTTTGTAGTTCTTCTCCATTTCTTCCTTCTCTTGCTCTCTTCTGATGTGGTTTGATGGCTTCCTTTTGTGTCATGCTTGGATTCCTTTCTCTTTATTTTTCTATATAATTTATAGTTTTTTAAAAAATGTATGATTGCTATTAGGTTCATATATAACATCATGCATATAAAAGTCTATATAACGGGCACCTGGGTGGCTCAGTCAGTTAAGTGTCTGCCTTCAACTCAGGTCATGATCCCAGGGTCCTGGGATGGACCCCCTCTTTGGGTTTGCTGCTCAGGGGGGAATTTGCCTCTTCCTCTCCCTCTGCCTCTGCCCCAATCATGCTCTCTCACTCACCCTCACTCATGCACTCTCTCTCATAAATAAAATAAGTAAATAACTAATATTTTTATTAAAGTCTACATAAAAGTATATATTAGGGCTTCCTGGGTGGCTCAACAGTTGAACGTCTACCTTCAGCTCAGGGCGTGATCCCAGGGTCCTGGGATCCAGTCCCACATTGGGCTCCCTGCATGGAGCCTGCTTCTCCCTCTGCCTGTGTCTCTGCCTCTCTGACTCTGTCTCTGTCTTTGTCTCTCTCTCTCTCTGTCTCATGAATAAATTTTTTAAAATCTTAAAAAAATAAAAGTATATATAAGTTGGTCACTTAAGTTTGAACCCATCTTAAAGCACTACTAGGCTTGTAGTTGGGCAGTATTAGTGGTCACACTGGATGCCTGCCCTCATCCTACCTGTTGGGACTGCAGTCACACTGAACTCAGGGCACTATCCTGTGTTGTCACTTGAAAGACTTTCATGGGTGGATGGGGCCAGAAGTCAGACCTCATGCCTGCCCCCAGTCTGCCAGCCAGCGCTGCAGTTGCACTGACTGGCAGGGTGGTGTCTAAGCTGCCTGCTGAAAGGTTTGGCTGCTGAGACTGTGGGTACACTGGTGTGTGTAGTTAGCTGCCTCTCTCTCCAGGGTAGGCGTCACTTTGCAATGGTGCTGGTCCCTGCTGGGACTGCTTGCAGAGTGTGTTAGACCAGGAGCGACTTTGGTGGGACACCTGCTAAGTGGGGCAAGTTGGTTGGTCTGGTTCCACAGGATAATGTGGGGGCAGGAAGCACTGTGATAACAAAATAGGTGGAGAGTGTGTATGCTGGTTCCTGCAGGCATCCGGCTATCTAGCCTCTGGGATGGGGGAAGATAGAAATGGTGCCCACTAGCTCTTTTGTTCTTGGAGAAGTCTCCTAGTGATCCTTACTCCTCTGAGGCACGTTCTGAAATTAGTAAATCAATCTCCTTCATGATAACCCCAGTGCTTTTCAAACTGCTGCTTTTTTGCTGTATTTTGGCTGGGGCTGGGTTTTTGTTATGCTGGCTCTTTAAGGGTGGAGGGTCAGTTTCCTATCACCCTATGGCTCTCCTGGAGCTAAGCCCCGCTGATGTAAAAACTGGTAAGCCCTACTGGTTCTCAAAGCCATTTGTGGGGACTCCTCTTCCCCACAGGTTCCCTGTGCCTTGGGTGCCTAGGGTGGTGGCCCATCCTGCCAGTTGTCCATGCTTGTGGTGTCCCTCGTATTTGTAGTCAGTCTCCCCAGGGGTTTAGTTCCTGAGCCTATCTCTGCTCCTCTTACACTTTTCGATGTTAAATTCCCTCCGCAATTAACTGTGAAAAGCCCGTTCTGCCCTTGTTCCAGGTGAGAGTTAAGTGCACTTAGGTGGCTCTTGTGTCTGTGAGTGTCTGTTAGTCAGGACAAGGTGAGCTCAAGATTCTATTTTGCCATCTTCTCAACCTTCTACATGTTTTTCCTTTGGATATTTGAAGTTTATGAAAAAAAATTCTAATTCAATATGTTTGTAATTGATTCTTCTAAGGCATGTTGATAAACAACAAAAAGCTTTAGCTATTGCTTATTATTTAATTGTCCTTCTTTTGTTTCCTAACATAGCCATTGTAGAAGGGCCTGTTCTTACTCTAAACATTTCTAGGCTACATTATAAAGGGCGAAAATTAAAGCCTAACTCCACTTCACTCCTCTCTCTAAGTTATTAAAGTAGGATAATTTTCACATTTTTGTTTTATACACATGAATAAATGTCATGGCTTAGACCAGTTACAAAGAATTTTCTGAGAATAAAGACAGTACTTTAATATTATAAAAATTCTTTTCGGTTTCTCAAAATTCTATCTTTAAATCTAAATAATTGAAATTTTTACCTATACAAACATTTGTTAAGAGTGTCATATTCATACTATTCTTTGAGGCACTATAAAGTTGGACTTGGATATTTGGGTAACTATTTACTATTGAACTTTTCATTTTCTTACTCCTGATTATTTGTCAAAATTATCATTCATGTAGTTTTTCACATGGCTGCTTCTACTGCATATTTTTAAGTTGCTAACTATTTTCCAAAATATTATTTCTCTCAGTAGATATTTGTCAGGTACTACTACATACTGTGTGATTTCTAGGAAAATAAGGTAATACCCCAATCTCAATGATGCTTTTTATTTAAAAAACAATAATTATTGCTATAATTTTCCTTTTGTTAAGATTATATTTGTTGTCACTTTAAAAATGAAAAATATTGGGGTGCCTGGCTGGTTCAGTCAATGGAGCATGCAATTTTTGATCTTAGAGTTGTGGGTCCAAGCCCTGCAATGGGTGTAGAGATTACTTAAAAAATAAAATTTTAAAAAAAAATGACAAATATTTTGATAATGCAGAATTGTTTACCATCATTTCATCAGAATGGGGGAGAGTTTGTTAGGAATCCTAATGCATTAAATTAAAGATGATAGATTGGGTAGGTAGATAAGATAGTGGTTATGTGTATAATCAAGCTTTATTTGGAAAATTCGTTCAGAATCTATTTTTATGGGAAATAATGATGGTAGCACTGAAAGTTACTTATATAAATAAATAAATAAATAAATAAATAAATAAATAAATATATATATATATATATAACTTTGATGTATACAAATGGTAAATTCAAATTTTATTTCTGACAGGTTTGGCTGTGGCAATAGCATCCATATAAAATGCATGAAGATCCTGGCTAACTATCAGGATCCGATTTCAGATACTTCCATGTTGAAATGTCCTCTGTGTAGGAAAGAGTTTGCACCATTAAAACTTGTTTTAGAAGAATTCAAAAACTCTAGCAACCTTGTGACTGCAGCTGAAAGAGAGCGACTGGACAAACACCTTGGAATTCCCTGTAATAACTGTAAACAATTTCCAATTGAGGGGAAATGTTATAAGTAAGTGTCATCAGTAAAATTATAAACATGTATTCTGACCTTTTTTTAACTTTAGGAAACTTGGAGCACTAGGGTACTAGTCATTGAGATGGCCTCTTTCCTTCAGTGTGTGTGTGTGTGTGTGTGTGTGTGTGTGTGTGTGTAGTATGTTTGCCTTACGTGATGGTTACTTATTTAGGATTTCCAAACTGGTGATTTATGTCAGCCCAGTACCTCCAAAATTCTGATTGTTTTACTTCTTCGCTTACACAAAGACATTGGCTTTGTACTCCAGCGTAGATTGAGAGTCTGAAGTAGCATCCTGCCCTGGAAGCTCTGGACACAGGCCTGTTGCTTTGGCCTAAATGAGTTTCCAAATTCAGAAGCCTCAACTTCCAGACCTCTCAACTTCTATGACTTTCTTTGAACCATCAACTGCCAAAAGCTGGATTGAACTGGAGGGATATTGACTAGATGGACTGAATATTTAATCAAGTTTCACAAACTCAAAACTGCAATGAGTTCATGCTTTTTTCTTTAATCCTATGCCTCAACAACAACAAGATAAATATTAGAGAAAACAATTTTTGTTACTTTTTAAAGTAATCCCCAAACTTTCCCCCAGTTGCCATACTAAAACAGCAATTAATTGCTATGCTTGGGAGATTGCATTTTAATTAAAATTTTAGCTTAACTGTATGTTAAGAAAACATATTCTTTTTTTTTTCAGTCTTCCTAGAAAAATACATTAGGATGAGCCCAATTAATATATATATTTTTAGAACCCTCTCATAAAACCAAAAAACTGTTTTTATCACTCTCATCAGCAAATGATAACTCTTCTGCTCTGAAGTGTTTTAGTTCTCTGTGATGTGGTATAAAGTCAGCTGGATCACTATAAGTAAAAGCCTTTATTGGAAAATGAGTGGCCTGAGAAGGCTCCAAAGGAGCATTTTAAATTGAGGAAGAAAGGAAGAATTTTGTAGAGGTTTGGCAGGGGTTCAGCTAAAGTCAGGATTGTTGGTTAAATAGAGTTCTTGACAAAGGAAGGACTTGATCTTCAGTTTTAGCAGCCATTGCTTTTAAGAGGTATGGATTCCAACAGTAAGGAGCTAAGATAACGTGTGGAAGAGGGATTGGGAGGAACAGCTGTGGGGGATAAGGGCAAGAAGCGGCCATGGTGCAAATTTCTCCGTCCTCATTGTTGCCTATTCCTCAAAAGATCAGTGTGTGGCTTTAGTAGATTATTTCAAGTCTTCTTTTAAGTCTTGTTGATGGCAGTGCACTCCACCATCACTCTGAGCTTTCTGACTGCTCTTTGTGTCTTAGTGGATGATTCTTCTTACTACCTCTTGCTGGGGAGGAAAAATTTTTTCTGTGACTTTCTAGGTTCTTCTTGTTAGTCTGTTACTGTAACTGACATAAAACAGATTAATAGCAGAAAAAAAAATTAAATTTGTTCCTGTGGGAGCCTCCCATTGACATGAGAGGTTCAGTTGAGGCTTATAAGCCATCCGGAGCTTAGAAGGGGATAGGGGTCTGAGGCTTCAAAGGGAAAGAAGACTATGGGAAGATGGAAAGAGCCAATGTCTGCCATGCAGAAACAATGGAACACAGGGGAATTTGAACAAACAGGTCCTGCTGAGCTCCCTCCAGCTTTCCACAGCAAGCCCACACTTTGCAGTTCTCTCTACTGAAAGCTCTCTTTCTGCTAAATTCCTTTGGCAGTTGAAGGGGAGTAAAAAAGCTCCTCCTGAGTCTTTTGGGCCTTGATTGACTTCAGCTCAAAATAATCCACATGCCAAAGTGGCACATTCTGGGGAGAATCGTTCCAAACACAGGCTTTCTCCACTGTTTTGCTCTCTGCCCACTGCTCTACACCTTCCTTTGAGAATAACTTCTCCTCTCTAGGTTTAGCTCACAATTATTTACCTCTATATCAGTCTTTTTTACAAATTAAAGAATGTATTTCAACATCTGTGACTTCACCCTCATTGCGTTCCCTCAAATACTGACATTTAGTCATTAGACTGAAAAACTATTCCTAGTAGTTTTAGGAATGGATTGAGTAGGAGACAAACTAGAAAGCTTTTCAGTTCCTTCTTCATTAGAGTTTCACAATAGGGCTAGTTATCTTTTAAGTAGCTAATTTCACTATATATATGTAATATATATGTATAATATATATATATATATAAAATATAGACACGCTTAATTTTTTTTCTTGCCTAGCAAAATTTGGTGTATCAAATAACTGCACCACTGCTATGATCAATTGATGAGGATTTCTAAGAACTTTCATGGACATATAAATAGTAATAATAAATAAATTCGTGCTTGTGCCTGTAAGATATCTGAAGGATATGTTTTCCCAAATTTCTCATGGAAATAGTTTTCTAAATCTCTGATAACTTGAGTAAGAAAATAAGCTCATTTGATTACTGCTCAGAATATGATTTGTCTCATGAATATTGCTGCAAGTAAATTAAAATTATCTGCTTGTTGCAAAATATTTATAAATGTAAGTTTTAGATAGAGCTTTTGTGGAAAGTGACGTTTCTGTTTATCAGCTTAAGAACTTTTTATACATACACCTTTTTTACATGTTGTGAGCAAAGAGAGGGAATATAATTCCTGTTTTCAAGAAGTATTCTGCTAAGTATAATTCTTGCATCCATGAAACAATTGGAAAACACTGGATACAATGTATACCAAATGATACAATACATAAGAGGTTACAAATCCTACAGGAATTTAGAGAAAGAAATAAAAGGAAAGCTGAGGTAATAGGGGAACACATCCCAAAGGGGATGCATGGTAGGCAAAAGAATGTCCTCCCAAATATGTCGTCTGCATTCTTATCCTCAGAACCTACATATTAGGTTACGTGTCATAGAGAAACTAAGATTGCAGGTGCAAATAAGGTTGCTAAACACTTGACCTTGAAATAAAGAGATTATTATTGACTATCTGGGCCCCGTGTAATCACAAGGGCTCTTAAAAGTGGAAAGGAGGCAGAAAGGGAGTCAGAGGGAAATGTGACTTTGGAAGAAAGGCCCGAGACCAAGCATTCCTTGCTTTGAAGATGGAGGAAGAGGCCGCGAGCTGAGCCCAGGAAGGTAGACGGCCTCTAGAACATGGAAAAGGCGAGGGAACGGATCCCCTCTAGAACCTCCAGAAACGAATACAATCCTGCAGACCCCTGGATTTTAGCCCCTTGAGACCCGTGTTAGACTTTTGTCCTACAAAACTCCAAGATAATAAAGTTGTGTTGTTTAAGCTGCTAAATGTGTTATGATTTGTTACTGTAGCAGTAGGAAGCCAAGATGGGTGAGATAAAATGGGCCTCGTCCTATTTGCCTAGTTCCCAGGAAATTCTGGCAGGAATTGTTCACCAAAACCACCAAAATCACTGGATTCTTTTTCTTGTCTATGTCTTGGTCTTCTGTGTTTGTAGGTGTACCAGATGCATAGAGTATCACTTATGCCAGGAATGTTTTGATGGCTGCTGCCACCTTTCTCACCCATTTGCATTTCGTGAGGTACCGTATCCATCTTTTATACGGCGCTTGTGTCTGTGCTGTTGGAAATCTAAGTAAAGTCAATCTAAGAATAGATAAGACTTTCAGTAGAGCTGATTGTGTTTTAATAAAAACCTAAGACCATATTTTTACGAGAATTCTTTTTCATAGGAATGTACAAGACAACCAGTTCTCACATTGGTAGTTTATAAAACTAACACAGTAACAAAATCTGGTGATATTATACATAAATCAGGAATTACAGCCACTAAGCTGGAAAAGTCATTCAAAGAAAAAAAAAAAACCTCAGTGTTTCAAGTTGATATAACTTATTGACGACCACTTGTGGTTTTAAAATTTCTGACATCAACAACAATGAAATTTTATTACAATCATTTGAACTGTATGCTTAGAAGTTAGTATCTCCTGTGGCTGAGATACTATCTATTTATTACACAAGATAAAACATCCACAATTACCATTGTTGATTAACATTTTTACCTTAAAAGTAAAGTTACAGTAACTGTGCAATCATATATTAGACTCACTAGTAACTTGTAAATTTTTAATACTGAAAAAGGTATATTTTCAAATGAGTCTTTGTTATTTGCACTATGTTGTTGATATGCAACTGATTTTAATGCACGAAATTAAAATTTCCATGATTTGCAAAGTAACACCAATTTTTACCTATTACAGAAGAGAAATCAAAGATGGAAATCACTAGAAAAAAGATCAGATGAAATTGTAAAATGTGTCAATATTAAAAATGAGATAGAAGAAAAGATGCCACGCTTTCAAGGAAAGGAAGGGTGAGATTCTCAGTCAAGCTTACATTTCATTTATGATATGAGACATTTAAATAATTTTTCAGGGGATCCCTGGGTGGCACAGCGGTTTAGCACCTGCCTTTGGCCCAGGGCGCGATCCTGGAGACCCAGGATCGAATCCCACGTCGGGCTCCGGGGGCATGGAGCCTGCTTCTCCCTCTGCCTATGTCTCTGCCTTTCTCTCTCTCTCTCTCGCTGGGTGACTATCATAAATAAAAATTTTTAAAAAAAATAAATAAATAATTTTTCAGTTTGAATAAGTTTTATTCTTTCCTTTATTCAGTAAGTATGAATCATCTGCTGAGTAACATTATTATACAAGCAAAGATGAAGGCTCTGGAGTCAGATTGTCTGGATCCAGGTCTTGTACAAATTGGCTACAAGTGACTTTTGGGCTCATTACTTCACTTCTCTCTGCCACATTTTTTTCATCTTTAAAATGTGAATAATTATAAAACCAGACTCATAGGAAGTTTGTGAATATAAAATGATTTAATACACACAGCAAATATTCAAATAACGTCTATTATTATTAATCCTATCAGAGATTCTACTAGGTGTTAGGGATATAGTAGTTCCCTCGGTAAATAAATGGTCGTCTAAATAAATGCAAAATTAAAACTGACATAAGTTATTTTTAAAAAGTGCAGGGGGATCTGCTATTTGCTCTGAAGTGATTGACCTCTAGGGGAAGGCAGTCTTGTTCCTCATGCCCCCACTGTTTCGCCCTCATGGAGGAAGAATGCTGAGCAGATTGGTTGTATTTCACGACACTGACGGGGCTGTTTATTAGTGGGTAGGCCTCCAGATTCTTTTGTCACATTCTTTATTAAAGAAAATTAAATATGCTGTGTATTATTAGCCTATTAGGTACACCATAAAACATATACAAAAGAAGGTCATTTTGAAAGGACGGGATAAAATTAATCTTTAAGAAAATAATTTCAGTGAGTTATCCCAATAAAAACTGTGCTTGTTCTCGGAGCATAAAATACGTCGTGGGTGTATAATAAGCCTACGCAAAGGCTCTCCATCTCCATTTCCTCTGGCTCTGGCTAGGTATCACGCCAACCCACGAGAGCGACAAACTGTATAACTAAAGGTTTTGAAGAATTTATAGGTGAAAGCGAGAGAACATTAGGGTAGAAAAGAAAAGCATTCTAGGCAGAGAAAGTAGAATAAATAAAAGATAATTTCAAGATAAAGTATGGTTACCACCTTAAATAACAAAAATATACAGTTTTTTTTTGGAGGGGTGTCGACAATTAGACGACTTTGGTAAAAGCAACCGTTGTAGTGTGATGGAGGTATATCTGTAGAGTGATAAGAAATATAAACGTTTCTGAAAAATATAAGAGCATGCCTTGTTTTATTGTGCTTGACTTTATTATACTTTACAGATATGCATTTTTTACAAACCAGGGGTTTGTGATAACCCATATCAAGCAGGTATATTGGTGCCATTTGTCCAACGGCATTTGCTCACTACATGTCTCTGTTAACATATTTTGGTAATTCTTGCAATATTTCAAACTTTCTCAGATAGTTATATTTGTTATGGCGATCTGGGATCCGTGATCCTTGACATTACTATTGTAATGTTGTTCTCGTGCCTGCGAATACAACATCCATTCTTCACCCTGTGAATTAATGAGTAATTTTGACTTCAAGTCTTATTATTTAAGAAATACATTTAAGTAAACCTCTAGTTCTGGGAGAGTTAACATAGAGCGTTAGCTATGTTAGTTTCAGGTGTACAATAGCCTACGCTGAGCGCTGAGCCTGACGTGGGACTGGATCTCATGACCCTGAGATCATGACCCAAGCAGAAAACCAAGAGTCTGAGGTTCAACCGACTGAGCCACCCAGGCACCTCCTACCCATTTTCTAATTAAATTATTTGATTTCAGGGGATCCCTGGGTGGCTCAGCGGTTTAGCGCCGCCTTTGGCCCACGGCGTGATCCTGGAGCCCCGGGATCGAGTCCCACGTCAGGCTCCCTGCGTGGAGCCTGCTTCTCCTTCCGCCTATGTCTTTGCCTCTCTCTCTCTTTCTATGTCTATCATGAATAAATAAATAAAATCTTTAAAAAAATTATTTGATTTGTGTTGAGTTGTATAAGTTCTTTACATATTTTGGATACTAACCATTAATCAGATAAGTTATTTGCAAATATTCTCTTCCATTCAGTAGGTTGTCTTTGGTTTTGTTGGTTGTTTACTTTGCTGTGTAGAAGCTTCCTACTTTGCTGTAGTCCTAATAGTTTATTCTTGCTTCGAGAGACATATCTAGAGGGGCGCCTAAGTGGCTCAGGCAGTTAAGCATCCAGACTCTTGATTTTGGCTCAGGTCATGATCTCAAGGTCACAAGACTGAGCCCTGCAGTGGGCTCCACGCTGAGCACAAGTCCACTGGAAGTTCTCTCTCCCTCTCCCTCTGCTCCCCCCTCCCTTGTGCTCACTCTCCCTCAAATAAATAAATAAATCTTTAAAAAGAGAGAGAGAGAGATCCAGAAAAAATGTTGTTACAGCCAGTGTCTGAGAAATTACTGCTTATACTCTCTTCTAGCACTTTATGGTTTCAGGTCTCACATTTAATCCACTTTGAGTTGACTTTTGTGCGTGGTGTAGGAGAGTGGCCCAGTTTCATTCTGTTGCATGTCGCTGTTCACTTACCCAAACACCGTTTATTGAACAGCCTTGTTTCCAGTGCATATTCTTGCCTCTTTTGTCGAAGATTAATTGGCCATATACGTGTCGGTTTATGTCCAGACTTTCTATTCTGTTCCATTGATCTAATATGTCTATTTTTCCGCCAGTACCATACTGTTTTGATTGCCACAGCTTTGTAAGACAGCTTGAAATCTGGAATTGTGATACCTTTAGCTCCTTTTTCAAGATTGCTTTTGCTATTCAGGGTCTTTTGTGGTTCCATTCCAATTTTAGGACTGTTTGTTCCAGTTCTGTGGAAAATTATGTTGGTATTTGTATAGCTCTATAAAAATCTAGAAAAATGCATTAAATCTGTAGATTGCTTTGAGTAGTGTGGACATTTTAACAATATTTGTTATTTCGTGAGCATAAAACGTCCTTCCATTTGTTGTGTCATCTTCAATATCTTTCATCAATGTTTTCTAGTTTTCACCCCCTGGTTAAGTTTATTCCTAGGTGTTTTGTTCTTTTTGGTGCTGTTGTAAATGGGATTGTTCTTAATTTTTCCTTCTGCTGCTCATTATTAGTATATAGAAATACAATGGATTTCTAAATGATTTTATATCCTATAATCTTACTGAATTCATTTATCAGTTCTAGTAGTTTTTGGTGTAGACTTTAGGGTTTTCTGTATACAGTTATGTCATCTGCAAATAGTGAAAGTTTTACTTCTTCCTTACTCATTTGGATGCCTTTTATTTGTTTTGCTTATCAGATTGCTGTGGCTGGGCCCCTCAGTACTCTGGTGAATAAAGGTGATGAGAGTGAACATCCCTGTCTTGTTCCTGACCTAAAGGGGAAAGTTCACAGTTTTTCACCATTGCGTTTGATGTTAGCTGTAGGTTTTTCATATATGACCTTTATTATGTTGAGATATGTTTCCTCTAAACCTACTTTGGTGAGAGTTTTTATCATAAATGGGTTTTGTACTTTGTCAAATGCTTTTTCTATATATATTGAAATGATTATATGATTCTTATCCTTCATCTTGTTGATGTGGTGTCTGATGTTGATTGACTTGCAAATATCGAACCACTCTTGCATCCCAGGAATAAATCCCACCCGATCATGTTGAATAATCTTTGTAATGTATTGTTGTAAGTGGTTTGCTAATATTTTGTTGAGGATTTTTGCGTCCATGTTCATCAGGGATATTGGTCTGTAGTGTTTTTTTGTAGTGACACTGTCTGGTTTTGGTATGTGATTGATTCTGGAGAATGTTCCATGTGCACTTGAAAAGATGTGTATTCTGCTCTTTTAGGATGAAATGTTCTGATTATATCTATTAGATCCATGTGACCCAAAGTGTTATTCAAAGCCACCGTTTCCTTGTTGATTTTCTGTTTGGATGATCTATCTGTTGATGTAAGTGAGATGTTAAAGTCCCCTACTATTGTATTACTACCAATTATTTCCTTTATGTTTGTTATTGGCTGCTCATGTTGGATTCATAAATGTTTTAATTGTTATATATTTTTTTTGGATTGTTCCTTTTATGATTATATAGTGTCCTTTGTCTCTTGTCACAGTCTTTGTTTTAAAATCTATTTTGTCTGATAAAAGTGTTGCCTTCTTTTCACTTCCATTTTCATGATAAATGTTTTCCATCCTTCATTTTCACTCTGCCTGTGCTTTAGGTCTGAAATGAGTCTCTAGTAGGCAGCACATAGTTCTTGCTTTATATTATCCATTCCATCACCCTATGTCTTGATTGGAGCATTGAGTCCATTTACATGGAAAGTCATTATTGAGAGTGTATATTGCTGTTTTTTAACTAGTTTTATGGTTGTTTTGTAGTTTTTCTCTGTTCCTTTGTAATCTTGCTCTCTCCTCTCACAGTTTGCTGGCTTTCTTTAGTGATATCCTTGGATTCCATCCCCTTTATTGTTTGCATATCTATTACCAGTGTTTGATTTGTGGTTACCATTAGGTTTATATATAACATCTTGTGCATATAGCCGTCTATATTAAGGTGATGATTACTTAAGTTTCAACCTATTCTAAATGCACTAAATTTTTACCCCTCTCCCCTCTGCATTTTAGGTGTATGATGTCATACTTTACATCCTTTTATTTTGTGAATTCCTTGACTGATACTTATAGATATACTTAAATTTACTGCTTTTGTGCTTCCTACTTTTATTACTCCTGCTTATGGCCTTTCCTTTTTACTCAAGGAATTCCCTTAAGCATTTCCTGTAGATCTAGTTTAGTGATGATGAATTCTTTTAACTTTTGTTTGGGAAACTCTTTATCTCTCCTTCTATTCTGAATGATACCTTACTGGATGGAGTATTCTTGGCTATAGATTTTTTTCTTTTACCACTTTGAATACATTATGCCCCTCACTGCAGTGCCTGGTTTGGGGCCTGGCCCTTCCCCTCCCCACACTAATGGCATTTCTTCCTCCTGCAGACAGTCTCACAGGTCAGTTTGGCTCCCAACTTGCATCTCTGCCCTCCCTACCCTCTTTGATGTTGTCTTCTCTCATTTAGCTGTTGAGAATCTGTTCTGCAAGTCTTTAGGTCATTTTCTAGGTTATTTAATCTGCTGTCAGTGTACCTAGGTGTAGACATGGGATGCAGTGAGCCTGGGATACTCCTGCTCTGCCACGTTCCCTGGAAGTGGAAATACATTTTGTAAGGCTATGGCTGTCATAATAAATCGTCTAGTGGATCTGGGCAAAGTAAATTAAAAATCTTCTGGAAAAAACTTCACCATTCTAGATGCTATTAAGAACATTCAAAAAAAACATTATTCATGGAACAGGTCATAATATTAATATTAACAAGAGTTAGGAAGAAGTTGATTCCAATCCTCACGAATAAGGGATTCAATATTTCAGTGAAGGAAGTAACTGCAGATGTGGTGAAAACAGCAAGAAAACTAGAATTAGAGGTGGGCCCTGAAGATTGACTGAATTGCTGTAATCTTATGATAAAACTTTAATGGATGAGGAGTTGCTGCTTATGAATCAGCAAAGAAAGTGGTTTCTTGAGATGGAATCTACTCCTGGTGGTGAAGATGATGTGAAGATTGTTGGAATGACAGCAATGGATTTAGAATATTACATCAACTTAATTAAAGTAGCCGCAGGGTCTAAGAGAACTGACAAATTTTGGGATGCCTGGGTGGCTCAGTCAGTTGAGTGTTTGATTTTGGCTCAGGTCATGATTTCAAGGTCATGAGATTAAACCCCATGTCAGGCTCTGAGCTCAGCCAGGAGGCTGCTTGAGATTTTCTCTCTCTCTTTCTCCTTGTGCCCCTCCCCCTACTCACACAGACACTCTCTCTCTCTCTCTTTCTCCCTCTCTCTTTCTCCCTCTCTCTCTTTCTCTCTCTGAAATAAATAAGTAAATCCTTTTTTTTAGAAAAAGACTATTGACAAATTTGAAGGAAGTTCTGTGGGTAAAATGCAACCAAACAGCATCGCATCCTATAGAAAGGAAGCATCAATTGATGAGACAAGCTTTGTTGTTGTCTTATTTTAAGGAATTGCCACAGCCATCCCAGCCTACACCAACCAATACCTTGATTAGTCAACAGTCATTAACATTAAGGCAAGACCAGCAAAATATTACAACTCACTGAAAGCTCAAGTAATGTTAGCATTTTTTAACAGTACTCTTAGCATTTTTTAGCAATAAGGTATTTTTAGTTAAAGCATGTACATTGCTTTTTCAGACATAATGTTTTTGCATGCTTAATAGACTACAGTATAATGCAAATATGACTTTTAATTGCCCTGGGAAACCAAAACATTCACTTGACTAGCTTTATTGTGGTACTCACTTTATTGTGGTGGTCTGGAGCCAAGCCCACGATATCTCCGAGGTATTCCTGTATTTGAACTTTGCTCTCAATGACTTTTGAATGATAGGAATGTGTCTAAGCTTTAATCAAGTTTTGTTTTTAAATATTTGTTTTATCTGCTTTATTAGTTGTTAATGGCATCAAATAGCAGTTAATTTACATTAATCTCAATTTGGTTAGTTGCTACTTATGGTACAAAAATAGGGTTGGTACTTCTAGAGTAACATTAACATAGTCTAACAATACTAAAGTAGTAAGCATATACTCTGAGGGAAAATGAGTTTCCTCCTAGATTCTCATCTACCAATTTATCACAGTAGCCCGGAGTATCTAATGTGGCTTACCATGCACCAAATGGCATCATGAATTGGGTTGTATTTTTCTAAACACAAGGCGGAAGTTTTGGGTCAGACTGAAATAATTTGAGTATATGGTTCTCATTAAAATATTGCTCTTGTTTCATAGACATTAAAAACTACAAATAAAAAAATTTCAGTTTAGTATTTTTATTTGAAATGACTAAATTTTGGTATTTATGAAGTTGGTGTTGAAATTGGATCCATCTTGTTCAGCATCAATACAATAGATTTTTTTAACTTCATAATGTATGAGATTTATTACCTTCAGTTCAAGAAAATATTGAATTCATTTACATTATTTATATGGCGGCTATTTACCTGTGCTATTGATTACTTCCTGATCGATAATCACATATAAATATTCATGTCTTTCTGCTCATTTTCATTCAGCCCAGTTTACACACCAAAACAAGTGGTGAAGTCACTGCCTCTTTTACTAATTACAAAGAATAGTAAGATGCTTGCTCCAGGCTATCAGTGTCGACTCTGTTTGAAGGCATTTCGTCTCGGTCAACATACAAGATTACTACCATGTACTCACAAGGTAGCAGTCACATCATTTTAGTTTGACTTTCCTTGTAGGGCCAGTTTTTGTGAATTAATTGACAATTTAAGTGTCTCTTTTCACTTTTTATTTGTGTTATGTGCAGAGATGTTCATATTGAAGAGTGTGTATAGTAGAGCTGCAGCAGAGACCACTGAGAAGGCAGCTCTGTCCCTTATGGATGGATTTCTATGGATTAGGACTCATTTCTGTATACTCTATCCAGGAAAGACAAAATAGCTCTTCAAATTAGATTATCTACCTTATCTACTTTAGTTACCCACACAAAGAAAAAGCTTGCAGAATAATAAGGTGTTTTTGTGACTCTTTGGATGAAACAGAAATGTTTAATTTGACATAATTATTATTTCAAGTGAATTCACTGAAATTAAAGTCTAATGTTGTTCAATGACTATTGGTAACCAGGTTTTTTCTGAAATAAAGTTACTTTAAATAAGTATTTATAGCTCTAAAGTCACCTTTACTTAAAATGTCTGATAGTTTGCTTTCTTCCCAAGAATGGGATTTGTTATTTTACACCTTACCATCATCAGATCCGTTTCCAACTCTAGTTGGTTGTGACTATTTTTGTTATTTAATAAATTTAATTCATTAGGAACAGTGAAATTAATGGCTTGAATAAGTAATGGGATTTAATGAGGTTACAAAAATGATGTCCATAAAAGCCTTTCCATTTTAAGGTTGAAAATGGAGATCAGTCCATAACCCATTCCATTTTTCTCTTCAAATTGTTTCCATAAAACTTGATAAATTATAATTATCTTCCATTCTTGCTAAATAGTTTTAATAGTAACACAATAATGAAACTGGGAGAAACTTGCATAGATAATACACATCATAAACAAGATAATTGTGTCTCTGATTAATTTATAATCTTTTTTTTAAGTTTCATAGGAAATGTATTGACAATTGGTTATTCTACAAGTGCAACTCATGCCCTATTGATGGACAAGTTATATATAACCCTTTAATCTGGAAAGATACAGCAGTAAATGGACACGCACATCAGTCCACTTCAAACGCAAGCATCACTCATCTGTCAAAACAGGAAGAACCAGAACTTTTTATTCCTGGTACTGGATTAGGCTTAAAACAAAATAGACTTGGAATTTTACCAAGCATACCTCAATGTAATTCTGGAAAACTGGATACACCTGAAAGTTCAGCAAATACCTATCAGAATATAACAATAGATGATCAATTCTCTATCAAATCAGATGATTCAAACTCAAGGAAATTAATCTATGAATATAAAATTAGCCAACATTTTCCCAGGTATCTTCAAGATTTACCAACTAGAACTGTTGGAAAAATGTCATCTCAAACATTTCTTCCTTCTATTGCTCACAAGAATATGGTATGTTCCACTGGAATGGAAAGCCCATGTATCAGTGAAAAACACTACACTGGTCAAAGCCAGAAGATGGCCAAAGACTGTAAACGTATTAACCACAATCCAAAGAAGACTCTTGGTACTAGAATAAAAGAAGAGAAGAAGAGATCAAGTACTTTCCTCCCAGAAGATTTAAATCTTGATGTCAATTGGGGTACAACTAAGATTAGTTCGCCTAAAAGATGCAATAATTGCATGGGAAAAATTAGACAAAAATGTAGTAATCTGTCAAGAAGGCCTGAATCTCATCCTTTAAAGACAAAAAGTCCTGAGCTATCTTTAATATTGGAAGGAATTCAGTTATGAAAATGTATTTTTATTAACATCAGAAAATATTTGAATATTGAACATAAAAGTGCTTCATTTGTAGAATATAAATACTGTATACTCTTGACAAATGTACATGGACTTCTTTGTCATCATTTTACCTACTTGTCTATAAATTACTAACTACTCTAAAAGAAATGACCACATTCTTTATAAGCCTTTAAGCATTAGGTGTTTTGATGAGTGAGTATATTCAGGATGTTGTTAATTATGAATAATTTTTAGAAATTTTATTTCATATTGATTAAAATAATTATTTTTACTTAAATTAAGGAAATAGATTTTCCTTGCATTGAGCCACGGTTTTTAAATACTCCACTTGATAACATGTAATATAGAAGAATTCTTTTCAAGATCTTGTATATTTTTTGCATCTTCTTGTATTAATATTCACCATAAACCTATAAGAAAATCCAGAGGGTAGTTGTATTTTTCACTTTATTTCTCTAAAGGTATTGCTTATACATGAAATGAAAATAAAGTATTTTATAATGCTATAAGTTATGCCACATTTAGAATGGTTTCGCTGATTTTAAAAAACATAGAAGTACCACCAAATTTCTACTATTTGTACTATTTTTGAAGCCTGAATACAATTACTTAATCCCCTCCCCCCCCTTAAAATATATTTGGGGGCAAGGACCTCATTGTCTAGTTCACTGCTGTATGGTCGACATACAGTGCTTGACAAACATGGGAATTCTATATTTGTTGAACTACTGAATCATGAAGACAAGTGGCCACATAGGAGGGAGGCAAGATGAAAAAAATACGTGGTATTAGAAAACTAAAGAAAGAAAATGTTTTCAACTAGGTCAGGTGAGATCAAGACTGAAGAATGCAATTTTGCGTTAGCAATGAGGAAAATAGTCGAACCTCAGCTAGGAGAGTTCAGTGGAGTGGTGGGAGCCAAGTCTAGGTCAGATTGCGCTGGAGAGAAAGTGGCAGGTGAGCACATGGAAACAGGGAGTATATACAACTCAGCACAAGAGACTACAAAGGAAAGAAAAGTAACTGGAAGATGTTCAGGGTTTATTTTTTATTTTTTTATGTTTTTAAAGCAGAGACTTGAACCCTTTTATATGTCACTAAAAATACAGCCTGTGTGTGTGATAATTGATATCAGGCAGATAGCGCTGCTGATCATTGGTAATAACAGAAGGGCCCAGAGCGTAGGTGTCAGGAGCCTGCAGTAGGATGGAGGGACAGATCCACTATAACAAGGGAGGTTGCCGACTAAGTCAGCAGACAGTGAGTAAAAAAGAAAGAGATTTGAGGTCACTGGAAAAGGACTCAAGAAACTGTCTTCTGAAGGGAAATGGCAGGTTAAACTAGTGAAACATGATGGCAATTCAGGCCATTTTAAAGTCCTTTTAAGTTTGGGGGCTACGGATCTATGTAATGTTACCAATCTGACTCATTCGGATGATGTTTAGCTGCAAAAACAGACTCTACGTGCCACGGTAGAGAAGATGGAGCATTACATTCATCATGGTTGCAGCTCCGGGGGGCAGTCACAATTAAAGGAAAATGAACATGCCAAGTTTGGAGCCTCAACAAGGGAGAGATCGAAGACTCAAAATAGACTCAAAATGTGAACAAATTAGAAAAGATTTATAGGAAAAGTCTGACTCTAAGGCAGGATGAGGGAGTAAATGAATCAGAAGACCAAGATTGGCCAAACAGGAGCAGTAGGCAGGCAAGCTGCAAAAATAGGAAGTTGGGGTCAGAGAAAGTAGTACCTGAATAAGAGATTTCAGAGGGGGGAGGCTTCAGAGAGGTCCCGGGTAGGTGGGTGGAACGGCAGAGGGAACCGACGAGAATGAAACGTGAGGGGAAGCGAGAGGCAATGGAATAACTGGGTCAGACATGGACAGTAGCATCCTTCTTCCTAAGAGGGCTGGGGAGGGAAGGAAGTGTGTAGGTCTATTGCCAAACATCCTCCGCGGTGGTTAGTCTAGAAGGTCTAAGAGGAAGGGGAGGGAAAGGAGAGGCAACAAAGAAAAGGAGGTGACCAACAAATGGAAATTAGAGGCCCAGTGAACAGGTCATTTCAAAGACTGAGATTCGGGTGCTGCTTGGCTGTGGCCAGGTGGCTGCGGCCTCCAGCCGAGGCCGCTCCTCACCTCAGCCTCTCCGTGGCGGGGGGCCAGGGTCCTGGCAGCAAAGGCAGACAGTGAGGCGAGTCTTCGTCACGGGGAGGCTGCCAGGCGGTGGGCTGCCCGCTGGTGTAGGGTCACCACAGCTCGGGGGTCGGGGGACGTGGCCGGAGGCTTGGGCCGAAGGAGGCCGGAGGCTGGCAGGGCTCGAACCCTTTGTCCATGTCCCCCAGCGCTTCAGCAGAGGCACAGTGTGCAAGAGCTGAATGCTTGGAAATCCTGGGTTTTATCTAAATGAGGAAAATAAAGTGTAAAGGGCTTGCATGTCTCACCCAAGGTGGGAAGCCAAAACAAGAACAGAAATCCACATTTTCTTGCTCCTAGTCTGACGCGAGAACGCAGTGCTGCTCCTTCTCAGACTCTTTGCCTGAATTTCGCCCAGCTCCCCATCGAGGGAGTATTATATCATCCCATTTTAAACCTTTTTTCTTTTTTTCTTTTTTTTTCCTGATTCTGGCTAGAGAATGCCTTCTGGAGCTTGTAGAGGCAGAAGGTTGTTCTTACCAGCGGAGTGTAGCTGCGGAGTTGGTGCTACACTGAGCGAACACCTTCGGGAGTACGATGCTGACTAATCACCACGCGTGTAACGTGTGGCTTGTGCACGTGGTAATAAATATTTTATTCAAAGCAGGCTTTGTGATGAAATATTCAGAGGTAGGCATTTGCAGGAACATTTTCAAAGGTGATTAGAAGATTAAAAACTGATGAACTGTTTTCTAAGTGACGTCTACTGGGAAGCAAGTGCTACTTCTAACACCGACTTTCTTTAGGTTAAAAGGTCATGACCAAGGCGGTTGGATGAGTGAATGCTCTCTCCGGGGCAGAGGCAGCAGTTTTCAAGTCGGAGACGGAAACATTGATTAGTGGAGGACAGTTTGGCCTATCAGAGGAGTGTAAGTCACGGGGGAGGCTCTCGTGTTTGGAAGTTGGATTTCAGCTCGTGAATAGATTGTACTGCTTTGCGGCCATCTGTTCCCTCCTGGAGCACACGCGTCCCACGTAAGCTTGTCCAAACTTTTGAGATCCTGAGAGTAAGGGTTTGTGCTTAAATCGTGCTTCAGACACAACTCTGACTTAGTCATGATAGGCTAGTATGTTATTCTCAGTACAAAGGAGCAAAGTAGCAAAGGACACTTAAATATTTTAAGCAGTTGCTTTTACTTTAAAAAATGTCAGCAATGGACCAGAAGTATGTTTCAGTGATATTTCAGTAATTTCTGGATAAGACTAGCACGGTATGCTGACAAAATTTCCTCTTTCAGAAAATACCATCAGGAGCTCCCAGCTGGCTCAGACAGTAGCTCTTTGGGTTGTGAACAAGCCCCACGTTGGGTGTAGCGATTACTTAAAAAAAAATTAAATTAAAATTAAAAAATAAAGAAAAATAGATAATATGGATTGAAACTTTTGGAGAAATATGTGCAAGCTAGACATAATAAAATAGATCTTTTTTATACTTTATAAAACCACTAAAATACGGCAACGTTAATTTTCCAAAGTTTCACACACCCATATAACTGATTATTGAAAATAAGAATAACAATTTCCTCATTAGTTTTTCATTATTATGGATAATCGATGATTTTGAAAGGCTTAAATTCTAGCGTTCGCTTCAGCAGCACGTATATAAAAGGCTAAAATTCTAGATGTTTATTACACAAGAAAAAATAAGACTCTAACGGTCATGGTTATCAACTACAAAATTTCTAAAAATAAGTTATTTTGAAGAAAAATCAAAATTATTAAAATACTTTGATCCTGATTGTTTCAATATATTTCGTAGTATTAAATATATAATTTTAAATAACATAATGAGGGGTGCCTGGGTGGTGTGGTTGGCTGAGAGCCGACTCCTGGTTTTGGCTCAGTTATCTCAGGCTCCTAATCTCAGGGTCGTGGGATCAAGCCCCAGGCACCTCTCCACACTCAGCACAGAGTCTGCTTAAGACTCTCTCCCTCTCCCTCTCCCCCCTCACCTGCTTGCCAGCTCACTCGCTCTCTCTCTCTCGCTCATATAAATAAGCCTAAATTAAAAAAGTAAAATAAAATAAATAAGGAAACCACATTAAATGTGGCGTAAATTTTGAAATTAAAAATAGAGTACTAGCTCTGATTTACATTATTTTCTTAATAAAAATTTTCTTTTAACCAATATAATTTTCAAAAATTCCTTTTCCTAATTTTACTATAGACTGTAGAGGGCTAAGAAATCATGTACGAGAAATAAGACAAGAATATAATAATGATAATTCTCAAATGTAATATGTATAACCTTCAATGTATTATTTTTGACAATAGGAAGCTTTAAAATATGTTATTTTATATTGTTACCAGGATAAAATTCACTCAAATTCCTTCTGGATAATATTTTATATGATGTTAAAAGAATTTAACGGGCACCTGGGTGGCTCAGTGGGTGAGCATCTGCCTTTAGCTCAGGTCCTGATCCTGGGGTCCTGGGAGGGAGCCCCTCATTGGGCCCCCTGCTCTATGAGGACTCTGCTTCTCCCTCTCCCTCTGCTCATCCCCCTGCTTGTGCTCTCTCTCTGTCAAATGAATAAATAAAATCTTAAAAAGTATTTCAAAATTAAATCTGAAGTGCATCATATCTACATGTATCCTTTAGCTTTCCAAATGCCTTCGTCATTTCAAAGGATGATATAAAAACCGCAGTACCTTGTTCCCTAGAAAATAGTCATAGAATTGAATGAGAGTATTACCTAATCTAATGAAAAAAGAATATTTTCTAGAGAAAAAAAATGACCAAAAGAATATGAAAGAATGTATCTTTAATGTTCTATATGAGAATTTATACAATTTTTTAATATTTTTTTAAAGAATCTATCTGAGAGAGAGAGAGAGAAAGCGCACAAGCAGAGGGAAGGGGCAGCCGGAGAGGGAGACGCACAGTCCCCACCAAGCAGGGAGCCCCGGGCAGGGCTCCACCCCAGGACCCTGGGATCATGACCCAAGCCGACAGCAGATGCTTAACCGACTGAGCCACCCCGATGCCCCCGGCTATATAATTCCCAGTAGATCTCCGCACAATGTACTAAAGACTGACTTTTTTTTAGTTTTATTGAAGTATAATTAAATGAAACTGTACTTGAATGCGCACATCGTGGGGATTTGATACATGCACACATGGTGAAGGATCCCTCCCATCCAGTCTGCAAGTTCTAGTCTCTGAGCGAATTTCAGTTCTGTAAGACAGCGCTACCAACTAGAGTCGCCGTCCCATGTCATCCTTGACGAACCTCCCCTCTTTCCCATACTGGTTGCACCAACTTCCAAGCCCAGCGTGACCCAGTCTAGTGTTGGTCCCCACCCCCCCGTCCTCACCAATGCTTGTTATCTCTTGTCTTTTTTTCTTTTTCTTTCCTTTTTTCAGTATAGCTGCACATGTTCAGTACGACTCAGTGACGTGACAAGTGTATTCATTATGCCGTGTTCGCCCCACGTCGAGCTACCATCTGTCCCGTCCCATCGCTGTTACATCATTGACCGTTCCCCATACGCTCTGCTCGTTGTTCCTGTGACTTACTCATTCCACACCTGGAGGCCTGTGTCTCCCTTTCCTCTTCATTTCACCCAACTCACTCTGACCTTCCTCTCAGTTCATTCTCTGTATTTACAGTCCTGATTCTGCGTTTTCTGTGTTTATTTTAGATTCCATTGAGGAGTGGGATCACATGGTATTTGTCTTTCTCCGTCTGACTTACTTCTCTTGCCGTGATACCCTCTAGGTCCACCCATGTTGTCCCAAATGGAATGATCTCACCCTTTTTGGCGGCGTGTATATTCCGTCGTGTACGTATACCACATTTCCTTCTCCATTCATCTATCGGTGGACATGTCAGCTGCTCTCACGTCTTGGCGACAGCAAATCATGCTACAATAAACATAAGGAAGGGTGCGTATATCCTTTCGAGTTACTGTTTTCACCTTCCTGACGCAAATACTCAAGAGTAGAATCATTGGATTATTCTTTTCCGCAGTCGCTATACCAACCCACGTTCCTACCGGCAGTGCACGTGGCTTCCTCTTCTCCACATCCTCACCGACACTTGTTATTTGTCTTCTTGATTTTAGCCACTCTGACAGCTGTGAAGTGATATTGCAGTTTTGATTTGCGTTTCCCTGATGATTAGGGATATTGAGCGTCTTTCCATGTGTGTCAACCATCTACATGTCTTCTTTGAAGAAATGTCTATTCAGGTCTTCGGCCCGTTTTTTAATCAATTATCTGATTGTTGGGGTTTTATTTTGGGGAAGGTTGGGGCTTTTTTTGGTGTTGAATTATATAAGTACCTTATATATTTTGGATATTAACCCCTCATTGGATATACTATTTGCAAATATCTCTCCCATTGAACAGGTTGCCTTTTGGTTTTGTTGATGGTTTTCTCCACGGTGCAAAAGCTTTTAGTTTTGGTACAATCTCAATATTTTATTTTTGCTTTTCTTTCCATTGCCAGAGAGGATATATATAGAAAAAAGTTGCTAAGGTCAAAGTCAAAGAAATTACTGCCTATATTTTCTTCTGGGATTTTTATGTTTTCAGGTCTCACATTAAAGTCTTGATTCCATTTTGAATTTATTTCTGTATATGGTGTAAGAAAGTGATTCTGTTTTATTCTTTTGCAAGTAGATGTCCAGTTTTTCCAACACCTATTTGTTGAAGAGACTGTCTTTTCCCCATTGTATATCTTGCCTCCTTTGTCACAGATTGACCATATAAATTTAGGTTTATTTCTGGGCTCTCTATTCTGTTCCACTGATTTGTATTTATTTCTGAGCCAGTATTTTACTGTTTTGATTACTACAGTTTTGCATATATTTTCAAATCTATAATTGTGGTATCTACAGTTTTGTTTTTCTTTTTTTTTTTAAGATTGTATTTATTCGGGATCCCTGGGTGGCGCAGCGGTTTGGCGCCTGTCTTTGGCCCAGGGCGCGATCCTGGAGACGCAGGATCGAATCCCACGTCGGGCTCCCGGTGCATGGAGCCTGCTTCTCCCTCTGCCTGTGTTTCTGCCTCTCTCTCTCTCTCTCTCTCTCTCTGTGTGACTATCATAAATAAATAAAAAATTTAAAAAAAAAAAAAAAAAAGATTGTATTTATTCATGAGAGACACAGAGAGAGAGAGAGAGAGAGAGATGCAGAGACACAGGCAGAGAGAGAAGCAGGCTCCCTGTGGAGAGTCCAATGGGGGACTGGATCCCGGGACCCCAGGGTCATGCTCTAAACCAAAAGCAGAAGCCCCACCAGCAAACCACCTGGGTGTCCCTCCAGCTTTGTTTTTCTATCTCAAGACTGCTTTGGCTATTTGGGGTCTTCTGTGATTCCATACAAATTTTAGGATTGTTGGTTCTAATTCTGTGAAAAATGTTGATGGGATTTTGATAGAAATGTGTTGACTCTGTAGATTGCTTTGGGTAGTATGGGTGGACATTTTATATTTTTTTAAGATTATTTATTTATATTTATATATTTTTATTTTATTTTATTTTATTTTAGGGAGAAAAAGTGTGCACAAGCCGGGGGAGGGGCAGAGTGAGGGAGGAGGGGAGAAGCGCCTCCCTGCTGTGGAACCTGATGCAAGCTCAATCTCATGACCCTGAGATCACAACCTGAACTGAAATCAAGAGTTGGATGCTTAGGGACACCTGGGTGGCTCAGAGGTTAAGTGTCTGCCTTCAGCTCAGGGCATGATCCTGGAGTCCCAGGATTGAGTCCCACATCGGGCTCCCTGCAAGGAACCTGCTTCTCCCTCTGCCTAGGTCTCTGCTTCTCTCTCTTTCTCTGTCTCTCATGAATAAATAAATAAAATCTTTTGAAGAAAAAAAAAAAAGGAGTTGGATGCTTAGCTGACTGAGCCACCCAGGGGCCCCCTTGTGGACTTTTTAATATTAATTCCTTCAATCCTAGAGCGTGGATTATCTTTCCATTTGTGTCATCTTCAATTTCCTTCACTGGTGTTTTAAGATTTTCAGAGTCCATCTTTTTGCTGTTTACTCCTAGATATTTTATTCTTTTGGGTTCAACTGTAAATGGAATTTTTTTTTCTAATTTCTTTGCTATTTCATTATTAGCGTATAGAAAAACAGCTCATTTCTGTGTACTGATTTTGTATCCTGCAACTTTGCTGAATTTACTTATTACTTCAGAAGGGGTGTGTGTGTGTATGTGTGTGTGTGTGTGTGGACTTTCTAGGGTTTTCTTTTTTCTTTTTTTTTTTTTTTAGGGTTTTCTATGTATAGTACCATGTCATCTGTGAATGGTGACAGCTTAACATCTTCCTTACCAGTTTGGATACCTTCATATTTCTTTTTCTTGTCTGATCAATGTGGCTAGGGGTTCTAATATGTTGAATAAGAGTTGCAAGAGTGGGCATTTTTGTCTTGTTCCTGATCTTAGAGGAAACACTCTCAGTTTTTCACCAATGACTATGATGTTAGCTGTGGCTTTTTTACATATGTTACCTTGAGGTATGTTCCTTCTAAACCCACTTTTAGAGAGTTTTTATCCTAAACTGGTTATGAACTTCATCAAATGCTTTTTCTATATCTATTGAAAAAATATGATTTTTATCTTTTGTTCATGTGATGTATCACATTGACTTACTTGCAAATATTGAACCATTCTGCCATCCCCAGAATAATCCCCTTTTGATCACGGTGAATGACATTTTTAATGTATTTTTGAATGCAGTTTGCTAATATTTCGTTGAGGATTTTTGCATCTATGTTCATCAGGGATAATCATATTTTTAAATAAATATTTACTAATATAGTACGATCAATACTATTAGGAATTGCTGCAGGGCAATTAAGCAAATTGACCTGGATCAATTCACAAAAGAAGATGACATACCTAAGGTCACATGAATTGATTCTTGTCACCATTACATGTCAAACAGTTTTGACCTTTGTTACCAAAGGGAAACCAACTGACATTGGGTCGAGGTAGATCACGCACGACGTTAGGAAGTTCAACATGCTGGAGTCTGGGGAACAGGTTGGGAAAAAATACAAGAGGTGAGAATACCAGTGAGGAGAGCGTTGCCATAGCCCAGGTGAGGCGAGAGTCAAGGTACAACATGGCGCAGTTAGCAAGCCCAGGCACTGGCTTTAGAGCGACTTTAGTTCCGATGCTGGCTCTACCACTTAGCAGCCATGTAGCTGTGAGGGGTTCGCTTCTATTTTCTCAGGGTCAATTTTCATTATTATAATGACCTTCTTTTCTGTTATCGCTTTCTCCTAGAATCTCTAAGTATAACCCTCTCAGCTTCCTTCTAGTTTCCATTTGCATGAACATCTATCTCCATCGTGATGCTTTTAGTCTGCGCGTTCCGTTGACCTATGTATTGGTGTCTGGGCCAGCACCTGCTGTTTTGATTACTCTAGCTCTATGATATAGCCGAAGTCAGGAAGTTGGTGCCTCCTGCTTTGGTTTTCTTTCTCAGGATTTTTTTGATTCTGTCTGGATGATCTTTCCATTATTGAGAATGAGCTGTTAAAATTCATATCATGGTATCACCATTTATTTCTCCTTCCAGATGTTAGTTTTTGCTTTATATGCTTAGGTGCTTTGTTGTTGGGTGCATAAGTATTGACAATTGCCATTTCTTTTTGTTAGTTTGACCCTTTTATCATTATAAAATGATTTTGTCTCTTTTTACCACTTAAAGTCTATTTTGCCTGATGTAAGAGTACTACCCCTGCCTTTCACTGAATGTCATTTACTTAAAATATCTTTTTCCATCCCTTTGCTCTCAGTCTATGAGTATCTTTAAGCCGAAAGTGAGTCTGTCGTAAGCAGCATATGGTTGGATCTTATGTGTAATCCATTCTGCCATTCTCTATCTTTTGGCTGGAAAATTAAATCTACTAAAGTATAAAGTACTTTATACTTTATATTAGCAAACTGATACATGTGGACTTGCTGTCGCCATTTTGTCAATTGTTTTCTGGTTGGTTTGTATATCCATTGTTATGTTATTGTTTTGGTCCTGTGGTCTCTTTTAGATCTGGTGTCTTTTACTATTGGTATGCTTTAGCTTATTGTGTTCTTTTGTGTAATTTCTACAGGTTCTTTCTTTGTGGTTTTTGTGAGGACTGTATGAAATAGCTTAAGGTTGTAACACCCTATTTTAAACTGATAAATTCAGTACAATTCCTAAACTTTACACTTTTGCTTCTCTTCCAGCTCACATTTTAGGTTGTTCATGTTACAGTTTGCATTTTTTTAAAATATTTTATTTATTTATTCATGAGAGACACACAGAGAGAGAGTGGCAGAGACACAGGCAGAGAGAGAACATGGGACTCGATCCCAGGCCTCCAGGATCACACCCTGGGCTGAAGGCGGCGCTAAACCACTGAGCCACCCGGGCTGCCCTAGAGTTTGCATATTTTTTATATCGTGTAATAACAGATTATTGTAGTTATGGTTCTTTTTACTATGTTTGTTCCTTCACTTTTAACCTAGTTTCAAACGGACTGCATACCACCATTATAAATTATAGGAATCAGTTTTGACTATATATTTACCATTATCATAAGTTTTACATTACTTAAGTTTTTGTGATGTGACTTAGCATACATACTTTTATTTCCATTTTTAGCATTTCTTATAAGGCAGGTCTAGTGATACAAACTTCAGCTTTTGTTTGTTCAAGAAAGTCTTTATCTCAGGGCACCTGACTGGCTCAGTTGGAGGAGTATGCAGTACTTGATCCCAGGGTGGTAAGTGCAATCTCCATGTTGGGTGTAGAGGTTACTAAAAACAAATAAAAAAATGTTTAAAAAAAGAAAGTCTTGACCTCTGGACAACTTTGATGTGTATAGAATCTATATTGATAGTTTTTTTCTTTAATATTTTGAATATATCATCCCCATCTCTCCTGGACTGAAACATTTCTGTTGAGGAACACCCAATTGTCTTATGTGGGTTTCCTTGTATATGATTCCTTTTTTTCCTCTTCCTACTTTCAAAGCCCTTTCTTTGTCTTTGTCTTGACAATTTAATTATAATGTCTCAGTGTAATCTTATGTGAGTAGAATGTATTTAGGGTCCTTTTTGCTTCATGAAACTAGATGTCCATTTCATTCCATGTTAGCGAGGTTTTCAGCTTTAAATATATATTTCTGTTCCTTTCTCTTCTCCTGGAATTCACATAATGTGGTTATTCTTTGGATTGTGTGCCATACATCTTATAGGCTTTCTTCACTCTTTTTCGTTCTTCTTTCTTTCTGCTTCTCTGACTAGATAATTTCAAATATCTTCTAGATTATTGATTTTTCTGCATGATGAGTCCTCATGTGAAGCTCTCTGTTTAATTTTTCTTTCCAATCATTGTATTTTTCAGCTCTAGGGTGTTTGTGTTTCTTTGTTTTCTATCCTGTTTCTTTGTTGAAATCATTCTGTTCATGCATTGTTTTCCTAATTCTGTTTAGTAGTCTGATTGTTCTTAGAGTTCAATAAACCTCTTTAAAAGGATTATTCTAAATCTTTTGGCAGTTCACAGATCTTCATTTCTTTAGGGTCAATTATTGGAGCTTTATTAGTTCCCTTTGGTGCTGTCATGTTTCCCAGATATTTCATGATCCTTGATTCCTTAAATTAGTATCTGCATATGTAAGCAGTCTTCTCATCTAGACTTTACAAGTTTGGGATCCCTGGGTGGCGCAGCGGTTTGGCGCCTGCCTTTGGCCCAGGGCGCGATCCTGGAGACCCGGGATCGAATCCCACGTCGGGCTCCCGGTGCATGGAGCCTGCTTCTCCCTCTGCCTGTGTCTCTGCCTCTCTCTCTCTCTCTGTGACTATCATAAATAAATAAAACTAAAAAAAAAAAATAGACTTTACAAGTTCACCTTGGCAGAGACAGTTCATCAGTCAGTTCAGTGTGGGTTTCTGGGTAAGTCTGCCGATGATGTCCTTGGTCAGGTGGAGCTTGCTAATCTTGGTGTTTTGCAGACCAAGGTAACTGCCCAAGTTCGGAGGTTGGAGGAGTAATACTGGCCTAGAACAGTTGGCTAGGACCTGTAGCTTGGTTCCAGCCTATGTGAGGCTACAGCATGCGTTCGGTGGTTGCTTGGGTTCCTCGATCAGGCTTACTAGCTGGTTAGAATTGGTACTATACTCAGCAGCAGGGTTCGGTTACGAATTGGTTTTCTTGCCTTGGCTGGGCAGCAGAATGTACCTCAGGGTCTGCACTAATCTGGGAAGGGTGACCCAAATCTGGCAAGACTGTCTACTGAATCCCTTGGCCATATGGGGCCATCAGTGCTGCTCAGAAGGGGAAAGCCATGGGCTGGGCTCTATTCAAGTACCACTTGAATGGAAGGCTAATATAGGCTTCAATATAAGGCTGTTAGGGCGGCTGTACGGCTTCCCCAGGGCTCCGATGGGTTCCCTGGCCGAGGTACCGATAGCTATATTCAGCAATGGGTGGTGCTGTGAATTATTTTCTCTGCCTAAGCGCAGTGGGAGGACCAGCTCCAAGGCCAGTAAGGCTATTTGTGGCCTTGACTCGTGCCACCCTGTGTCCTAAGTTCCCTGGCCAGAGTCGCTGGTTTTGGTCTGCCGACAATCGTCTCTGCCTGCTGGACTCAATTCAAGCATTGCTGGCATTCTGGCCGGGCTTTTTGGTTGGGTGGGGCTAAAAATTTCATCGAGCATTGGGTGGGAATATGAATTTGTTTCCCACCTGGGTGGGGTTGGGGAATCCTCCATGCCTGCCACCGGCTTTATTGGTGATCAGCTCTGCCTACGCTGTTTGGGGTTTGCTTGGCTGTGCTGCTTCCCAATGTTCCTGCCAGACTTTCTGGTGAGTCAGGCTAGGAGCTTTCCTCAGCAGTATGTGAAGGTTTGACACAGCTTCCCTGTGGGTGCTGGGGGACTAGGCTATGGGACCAGCAAAACCCTTCAGTTGAGGACCAGAATCAGAGGACTGTTTTCGACGGTCCTCTTCTCCGACTGTGCTGATGTGGGGCTGCCAACGAGCAAATCTGCCGGTTACAAGTACTGCATGGGGGCCGCAGGTAGGAGCTCAGTCTACCAAGATCTGAGTGCTGGCTACTGCAAGCCCCTTCCCCTTCTCCATCACAGTCATATTCCTAATTTTAAAGCCCCGTGGATTCTTCTGTAATCCTTGTGGGGGAGACCAGAATCAGGGCTCCCAAGAAGTAGGCAACAATGGAGCTTACTTCATTGTCCACTGGGCTCTGTTTTCTCAGGGGAGCTCTCTCAGGGTGTTGCTGCACCCTCCTGGGTAGAAGGCAGTATAGTCAGCGTGTAGCCACTCCCCTTACCCTTCCAATGCAGGCTGCCTTGGTCTTTGTGCTACAGGGAGGTGCTTCAGCTTCACCCTGTGTTCTAGGATTCTCTTGGTGGTACCTTGTCCATGAATAGTTATTAGTTGTTCTTGTGAGCGTGGATGAAGCCAGAAACAACCCATGTTCCCATCTTGGTGACCACTTTCCTGTTGATTTCTTTTCTATGTTCATTAGGGATATTGGCCTGTATTTCCTTTCTCGTAGGATCCTTGCCTGTTTTTTGCATCAGGGTAATGCAGGCCTAGTAAAATGAGTTTGGAAGTATTTCTTCCTCTTCTATTTTTTTGGAAGAGTCTGAGATGGATTGGCTTTGTTTCTTCTTTGAATGTTTGGAAAAATTCACCTGTGAAACTGTCTGGTCCTGGACTTTTGTTTGTTGAGAGGTTTTCAATTATTGATTCAATCTCCTTACTGGAAATCAATCTGTTCAGATTTTCTACTTTTTTCGTGATTCAGTCTTAGTAGGTTTTATGTTTCTTTTTTTTTTTATGATAGTCACAGAGAGAGAGAGAGAGAGAGGCAGAGAGGCAGAGACATAGGCAGAGGGAGAAGCAAGCTCCATGCACCGGGAGCCCGACGTGGGATTCGATCCCGGGTCTCCAGGATCGCGCCCTGGGCCAAAGGCAGGCGCCAAACCACTGCGCCACCCAGGGATCCCAGGTTTTATGTTTCTAATAATTTATCCATCTCTTTTAGGTGGCCCAGTTAGTGTAGTAGTCTCTTATGCTCCATTGTATTTCTATGTTATCAGCTATAAATTCTCTTCTTTGATTACTAATTTTATTTCAGTCATATCTCTTTTTTTAATCTGGTAAGAGTAGCTAAAAATTTTTCTATTTTGTTTACCTATTGAAAAATCCAGCTCTTAGTTTTATTTATTGTTTCTAATGTCTTCTTAGTCTATTTCACTTATTTCCTCTCTGATATTTGTTGTTTCCTTCCTTCTACTAACATCAGGCTTAGTTTAGTCTTCTTCTTCTAGTTCTTTGAGGTGTGAAGTTAAGTTGTTTATTTGAAATGTTTCTTGCTTTCTTTATCACTATGAACTTTGCTCTTAGAATCCCATTTGCTGGATCCGCTAAGTGTTGGTATGTTGCTTTTCCATTTTCATTTCTCTCAAGATATTTTTTGAATTTCTCATTTGATTTTTCCTTGGCACATTGCTTGTTCAGTAGCATGTTGTTTAATAGCTACATATTTATGAATTTTCTAGTTTTTTTCATGTGATTTCTAGTTTCATACCACTATTGTCAGAAAAGATGATTGATATTATTTCACTCTTCTTAAATAACAAAATGCAGGTGACCTAACATATGCTCTATCCTGGAGAATGTTCCATGTGTGTTTGAGAAGAATGTATGTCCTGCTCCTATTGAATAGAAGGTTCTGTAAATGTCTGTTAAGTCCATCTAGTCTAATACGTCATTTAAGTCCAATGTTTTCTCACCGATCGTTTCTTTGGATGAAATCTCCATTGATAAAACTGAGACTGAAGTTCCCCACTATAATTGTATTGCCATTTTTCCCTCCCAGTGTATTAATATTTGTTTAATATATTTAGGTTTTCCTGTGTCGTTGCATAAATGTTTTTGAATATTATATACTCTTATTGGATTGGCATCTTTATCATTGTATATTGGCCTTCTTTGTTTCATATCAATTTCTGGCTGGTAGTGTATTGTGGAGAGGTACAGAGATTTACCATATACCTCTTGCCCCCATGCATGCATAGCTCCTCCAATTATCAACATCACTCACCAGAATGGAACCTATTTTATCAAGATGATCCTATATTGACATATCATAATCGTCCAAAGTCCACAAATCACCAAAACCCATAAAAATGAAATTTAGGGTTAATTCTTGGTATTGTATATCTGTGGATTTGGACAAATTTAATAATATATATCCTTCATTATAATATCATATAGAATATTTTCACTGTATCAAACGTCTTCTGTGCTCTGCATTTTTACCCTCCTCACCATAACTGGCCTCCAAGGTTTTGCCTTTTCTAGAATATCATATTTTTGGAATCACACAGTATGCAGCCTCTTCAGATTGACATCTCACTTAGTAATATGCACTTAAGGTCTTTTTATGGCTTGATAGGTCCTTCTTTTTAGCTTTAAATAATATCCCACTGTCCATTTTATCCATTCACCTGCAGAAGCCATGTAGGACATCTTGGTTGCTTCCCAAACTTCCTCTTTATACAAGATGACATTTCCAAGAATTACTTTAATTACAAATGGGTTATTTGTGGTTACTTTGTTTCTCTTAATTTTATAAAATTTTTGCCGTGGTTAGACCCTTTCTATGGATTCTGAAGGGGTTTTTTTTTTAGAGATTTTATTTATTCATGAGAAATACACAGAGAGAGAGGCAGAGACATAGGTGGAGGGAGAAACAGGCTCCCTTCCCGGAGCCCCATGAGGGACTCGATCCCGGGATCCCAGGATCACGACCTGAGCCAAAGGCAGATGCTCAGCCACTGAGCCACCCAGGTGCCCTAAATTCTGAAGGTTTAAAGAGTTTCTCTTCTACAAATATTATTCCATTGAAGATCTATTCTTTTTCTTTTGAAAAGGCACCTCAAATCAGACAAAATATTTTTTTCCAAAAATATTTTTATTCAATTTATCACACCTGGGTTCTAGGCTTTTGACACTTAGAGTCCAAGAGACTGTGTGTGTATATGTGCGTGCACACAGGTATGCATCTTTTGAAAACTTTACTTTGAGCTTTCAGGAAATTGTTAGTTTCAAGAAGTAAATGAGTAACTACAGAAACAATTCAAAGTTGATATAATTATTCAGAAAACTAATTAATCACTGTGTTTTTGAATTTATGCTCCAAGGGACAGAGAAGGTCCTCATCCTCCAGAAGCTTAATATCTAAGGTGGATAAGTAGACAACTTAGGTAATTTTAAACATGAAAACGAACAAAAAAGTAGGATCAGAATAATAAGGTGGAAGCGTCTAAGGATTAGGGGTCAGAAGCCAACTCAGATGGGGTAAGAGAAGGTCTAAGGAATTCAGCAGAAACCTTTTTATAAGATTCATTTATTTATTTCAGAGAGAGAGAAAGCACATGCATGGGTGTGCATGTGTGTGCAGAGGGAGAGGGAGAGCGAGCCCTCCAGCAGACTCCCCGCTGAGCACACAGCCGGGGCAGGGCCCCATCCCAGGCCCCTGCGACCATGACCTGAGGGGAAATCAAGAGTCGGCGGCTCAATCGACGGAGCCACCCAGGCGCCCCTCCGCAGAGACCAGTGTTCCAAAGAGAGAAAGGCAAATGCACTATTCCAAAGCCAGAAACATCTTAAAAATTTCAAGGAATTAGAAAGGGCGGCGGGGGGGTGGGGGGTGGTGGTGGACAACCGTGAATTTAAAATACACTGTTCCGGTGTGAGGAGCCGTAGTAGGAAGGAAGGTTTTTATACGGGCAAAGGGGAGGACGGAGCACAGGAGCGCAGCACCTGTTCCAGGTAGTTGATGAGGTTCCCGTAACATGTAGTTCAGATCCTCAAAGATTTTACTTAGCACAGGTGAGTATTGGAGTTGTGCTTCTCAAGACGCCGGGGGCTCGGGGGTTGAGCACCTGCCTTGGGCTCAGGGCGTGACCCCGGGGTCCCGGGATCGAGTCCCACGTCGGGTTCCCCGCAGGGAGCCTGCTCCTCCCTCTGCCCGTGTCTCTGCTCCTCTCTCTGGGTCTCTCATGAATAAGTAAATAAAATCTTAAAAAAAAAAAAAAAAGAGTTGTGCTTCTCAAACTGCATTGCTTACGCATCACGGGAGATCTTATTAAAATGCAAAGATGAAGTAAGTGTGTCTGGGAGCAGCACCGAAGGGCCTGCAGTTCACGGCCACAGGCGCTGCTGGTGCTGCGGGTCTGGGGCCACATCACGTCGGCGGAGCGTGAGGTGTCCCATCTATGAACCCTGCTCATCGTCGAAATCACCCGTATCTGCCGGTGACCGTGTTGTGTTGTGGACGTGGACTCGCCCACCTGGAATTCCTGATAAGGGGACCCAAGAACGTGACGACGAAGACAGAAGTCCCTGGGTGGGCCAGCCACAAAGCTGGCAGCGGCTGGCGGACTGCCGCAGGCCGGGGAGCAGCGTGGGCGACAGGAGGGTGTGCTGCGACAGGAAGGTGTGCTGCGACAGGAAGGTGTGCTGCGACAGGAAGGTGTGCTGCGACAGGAAGGTGTGCTGCGACAGGAAGGTGTGCTGCACAAACCCGAGGCGAGAAGCGCCCGTGGGTGACAGGCTGCGCCGCCGTGTGGGCTCGGCCAGGCATCCTCTGGCGGCGGGGCCAAAGGTCACTTTAAAACGGGACAGTACAGGCCCGTCCAGCTGCACCAACAACCAGATTGACGTGGGGCAGGTTCACGGGAGAAGGCGACATGTGATGGTGCGCGTGGGGGGCCTGTGCACCCACGGCAGCTCCAGGAGTCAGGCAGAGCGGGGCGTGTGGTCCTGGACCAAGGAGAGCGGCCTGGGGGCCTGGGGCTCAGGGGCAAGGGGTGCACCTCACAAGGGGACAGGAGCAGGTGTCCGGCGGGGAGGCGTCCGTCCTGCCACACAGATGGATCCCTCGGGGAGAGGTGTTCTGTGCCAGCCCCCTCCGGGGAAGCCCTCCAACCCGGCTGCCTCTGTGGGGTCAAGGGAGGGACACAGGTTCCTCTTGAGCCCATGAGGCCTCAACCGCCTTCGACTCAGTATTTCTGTGAAGACAAGGGCGGCCCGTTGGGGTCTTGCTGATGACAGTTACAGCCCCATCGCCGTCCGTGTCCTCCGCTGCGGACATCCCCAAGCTTCGCCAGTGACCCTCCCGTTCCCCCCGACGTACTGGAAGGAAAACCAGCCAAGTCTCCAGCAGCACAGACGGCGAGGTGGGGGGCGGCTCCACCCCAGGAAGGCCTCGTGTGCTTCCCGGTCTTCCTCTCCTATTAACAGGCCCCGGGGCGGGGGTGAAGCCAGCAGCAGCTCTGCCAGAGGGCAGGGCCCGAGGCCGACACGCCCAAGGCACGGCGGACCGGAGTCCCCGGGCCGGCGGGAAAGCGCCTACACTGCCACACATTCTCTTAGAAGTCTAGAAATCTATGCAAAATAGGAGTAAAGACATCAAGAAAAAAGTTCTCAAGGAGTGTTTTCTTTTTTTCTGAAGAAACCCATGACATTAAAAATACTTTAAAACTGTATGACTTACACTTCGGATTAATAAAAATTTAGAAAAAAAAAAAAACGAAAAGGACTGGGGTGAGGGAATGTCAAAAATTACCCGGGTCCCTGATTCCGGAGCCGCTGGACAACAGGCCCACAGAAGCGTCCCTGGACGCCTTGCCCGGCTCTGGTCCGGCCGTCCTGGAGAGCGGAGCCGCTCCTGGGGCTCTGGGAGGCTGAGCTGCTGCACCCAGCACCCCCTGCATGAGATCCACCGACGGACAACGTGCAACCTGCAGAGGCTGCGCGTAGGCCAACGGGCCTGAGCACTGGATCGCAGAAGGGGCCACGGAGCCCCCCTCAATCCACCCGGGGGCCCGAAGCAGCCAGAGGGCTACTGGGCAGGCTCCCCCAAAAAGGAGAGCTTCCACGCGTAGCCCTATGTCCCCAGCTTCTCCCTTTAGGAACAGCCCCGGCCCCTGCCCCCCTGCACACAGCCTCTCCCCCACTGTCTGCCCGCCGCTCCCCTGCGGGTTATCCCACTAAGGTTTGTCTCCCTTGTTCAGCCTGCGGCGAATCCCTTCACGGCCTGCGCCACCCGTTCCCACTGATGGTCACCCTCCATTTGGGGCCCCCCATCCGATCAAGAGACACCCCCCATTTGGGCACCACGTAATCGACTCCCAGGATGATATCAGGCTGTGACAGGGGTCCAGGGGTCCCATAGCTTTGAGCACTGGGGAACCGTCACCCCCGTGGTCCCATTCACTCTGTACCACGTCGTTCGAGTACGGCCGGCTACCTGTGTCCCACCTGGGACCCCTTCACCCCATGCCCTCTGGCTACCAGAAGTGCATTCTCTGATCTGTCTCTGTTTTGTTTGTTTTTTAGGTTCCAAGAGGGACTGCAACTGCACAGCCTTCGTCCCCCACCCGCCCCCGGGTCCCGCGAGCTGTCACAAACGGCAACACGGGCTTCTGTTTCGTGACTCATCTCCCTCCGTGTGGGGACGGACGTCTCTAGCCATTCGTCTAGCGACGGACACGTAGCCCTCAAACCACGGCCGTTGGAAAAATGCTACGAAGAACATGGGCTCCGTGTATGGGTTGAATTAGTGTTTTCATGTTCATTGAATAAATATCCAAAAGTAGATTTCCGGGATTATGCGGTGTAAGTATAAGGTTAGATTGGGAGTTTTCTTGCTCCTTGAGGTAGGCCTCCATCACTATAAACCTCCCTTTTAAGAACTGCTACTGTTGATTCTTTCAAGTGTTATTTTCTTTTTTCATTTCAGTTGTGTTCAACTCTGCTCCTTTTTAAATATATTTTCTCTTTGTTGAAGTTCTCACTGAATTCCTCCACTCTCCTCTCCAGTCCAGTGAGCCTAGTTATGATCATCACTTTAAACTATTTATCAGACATATTTCTTATCTCTATTTCATTTAGTTACTTTTCTCATGTTTTATCTTATTCTTTGATTTGTAGCATATGCCTCTGTCTCATTTTGCTTGTTGTTTCTATGAAATAAGTAAAACAGCTACTTCTCCTAAACTTGAAGCAATAGTTTTCCGGATAGTCATCCCCTGTGTATACTACATGCACCTGTGACTTTGGCTGGCTGGCTGGAACTGTGGCTGGTGTGGACTGGGGCCCAGAGTACTTCACGCTGGGGGTGCCCTTGCTCCCTGGCTGGAGCTGAAGTGGACATGCCTCAGGTGATCCTGAGGCTCTTCTCATAGAGAACGCCCCATCAGGACAGCAAAAGCTGAATTGGGTATAAGCCAGAGGGTCCTGGGCTGATCCACACAGGGTATCCTGGCAGAGAGACTAGAGCCAAGCTGGCATGCAGGCCAGGGGGCCACAGAGTGCTCCGTGCAGGGGTTGCTCTGGCAGGGTAGCTGGAGCCTAGGTGGGGCACCAGCCAGGGGGTCCTTGGGTGCCCTATGCAGGCAAGACAGCTGCAGTGGAAGTGGGTAGGGCAGGGCAGGGTGTCCCAGAGTGCTCTGTGCCAAGGGTGCCTCGGCACAGCAGCTAGAGCCAAGGTGGAGCGCAGGCCAGGGTATCCCAAAGTGCTCCATGCAGGGTGTGCGCTGGTGGGACAGCTGGACCAGAGGAGGACACAGCTTATGTGCAAGAAGCACCCTGGCAGGGTGGCGGGATCTGAAGCAGGCATGAGCTAGGTCTCAGAGCACTCTGCACTGGGGGTGCCCTACGAGCCAAAGTAGAGCGGGCCTGGAGTATTTCAGGTGCTTGCCCGCGTCACCTTGGCAAGACGGCTGGAGCTACAGTGAGCACTGACCAAGGGCGTCCCAGGATGTGCCCTGCTCAAGTACCTCGGGGGGATGGCTGGTGGGGGGCTGGTATGGGCTGGTGCCCGAGCTCACTGAGGCAGTAGGCCAGCCAGGGCCCCCGGCCCCTGCTCCTGTCCATGTCATCAAGGAGAAGAAATGTAAACTGTGGTGTCTCCAACCCCTCCAACCTGGAAAGAGTTCCAGCAGCTCCCTTATCGTTGAGGGGGGGGGGGTCTGGGACATGGTTCCCTTCCTTGCTGTGTCTTTGTCTCTCTTGCCGTCCTCTACCTCTGTGCGGTCTCTCTAGCTTTTGCTGTACAGAAGCGGTCCAGTCAGCCCTCAGTTCTCCTTCAGGAGGATTTCTCTCTAAGTAAGCGTAGGTTTGGTGTGTCCAAGGAGGAGGTGAGTTAATTTACCTTCCGAGATGGAAGCCCACTTCCATCTTGGAGGGGAACCCACATCTTCTATCTTTTATTTTTTTTTTCTATCTTTTAATTTTATGTGTCTCATGTATTCTTTAACTATCATACTTTTTAGACTTTACCAATTTGTCTCTCACCCTTCATACTGGCTTTATAAGTGGTCGATCTACCTTTGTTTATTGGTTAAAGGTCATAAAGGTCATACCTTTGTTTATTGACCTTAATAAAACTTAATATATTTTACTATTAATTAGCGCCTTTTCTTTTTAGCTTAGCTTTATCATTTCTTGCAAAGCTTGTTTAGTGGTGAAGACCTCCTTTGGCTTTTGCTCGTCTGGAAAACTCTTAATCTCTCCTTCAATTCTGAATGATAGCCTTGCCTGGGTGGAGACTTCTCCGCTGGCAGTGGTTCCCTGTCAGCACTCTGAATATGTCATCTCTCCCTTCTGGCCTAGAAGTTTTCTGCTGAGACATACACTGACACCCTTATGAAAATTCTCTTAGCCATATGTTGTTACCTCTTATTGCTTTTAAGATTTCCTCTATCCTTTACTTTTACCATTTTAACTATAACGTGTTTCATCATGTTTCTCTTTGGGTCCATCTTGTTTGGAACTCTCTGGGCTTCCTGGACCTGGATGTCTGTCTCCTTCCCCAGATCAGGAGAGTTTCCAGGCATTATTTCTTCACATAATTTTGCTGGCCCTTTTTCTCTCTCCCTTTTGGGACATCTATAATGTGAATATTTCCCCTTCATGTTGTCACAGAGGGTCTTAAATGCATCCTCACTTCTTTTAATTCTTTTTTTTTTTTTCAGTTTGCTGTTCTGTCTGGATGTTTTCCATCGCTTTGCCTGCCAGTTTGTTGGTTTGTGCTTCTATTTCATCTGTTCTGCTGTCGTACCCCTCTACTGTATTTTTCAGTCCGGTTATGACTTCTGTTTGGTATTTTCTTATATTTTCTATCTCTTTGTTGAACTTCTTGCTGTGTCCATCCAGTTCTTCTCCCAAGATCAGTGAGCATTTTTGTGACCATTACTTTGAATCCTTTATCACACAGGTTGCTTATTTCCAATTCATTAAGATCTTTTTCTGGAGGTGTGTCATGTACTTTGGTTTGGAGCATATTCCTCTGTCTCCCCATTTTGCCTGTTTCTCTGTCTATACTATTTGGCAAAATGGCTACCCTCTCTTAGCCTTTAAAGAGTGGTCTTGTGCCGAAGCTGTCGCATGTGGGCCAGAAGTACAATCTCCCTTGGTCACCAGAGCCAGCCATTGCGTGGGCATCCCCATGTGTTGCGTGGTGGGGCTCAGGATGCTCATCCAGCTCACTTAGGGCACAGGGTAGGCCGACCATGCTCTGGTGCTAGCAGGTTAGAGGGAGGAGAGCACCAAAAATTATGCCCTTTGGCTCTGTCACCAGCAGGTTAGAACAAGATTGTAAAAATGGTATCTTCCAGAACTTCTGTCCCTGGATAAAGTCCCTGAAGATTCCTGCCTCTCCAGCAGCTGTTTTAAAATTAGTAAGTGGGTCTCCCTTGCTTATAGCTTAGATACTTTTCAATCTGTTGCTTTTGTGGCTGGATCTCAGGGAAAATGAATTCATGTACAAGCCTTATAAGGGTGGGATTTCTGTACCCTAGAGGTCTATGATTCTCCTGATTTTTATTGCCTGGATTTTCTTTTTTTTTTTAAGATTTTATTTATTTATTCATGAGAATACACAGAGAGGAGAGAGAGAGAATGGCGGAGTCACAGGCAGAGAGAGAAGCAGGCTCCATTCAGGGAACCTGACGTGGGACTCGATCTCGGGTCTCCAGGATCACGCCCTGGGCTGAAGGTGGCGCTAAACCGCTGAGCCACCCGGGGTGCCCTGCCTGGATTTTCAATACCAGACATTTTGGGGTCTCATCCTTCAAATACCAGCTCAGCGAGTTGGGTTGCCTAGTGTGGGAAATAGTCCCTTCACTCCTCAAAAGACAACTACACATTTTGGGGATCCTTCCCAGTTGTGGGGTAGCTACGTCAGCAGTGGGGTCCAGAGCAAGGTCATGTCTTTGCCTCTTTTATTCTTCTTAGTGCATCTCTTGTCTTTTGTTGTGAATATATTGAATTGTTGTAAATACATTGTTCATCTAATTCTCTAGTTCCTCCTTTTCAGAGGAAAAGTATACTATAATTTTCCTTACAGGCTGTTAAGTTTGTTGTGTTCCTGAGAAGAGGTAAGTTCAGGGTCATCCTACACCACCAGCTTGGATCCCTTCCTCCCTAATTTTACTGGTCCTCTTTTTTATCCAAAACTTGGTGATCCTAATGAAAAAGCACAACAATAATGGCTGTAATAATTCAGTTATCAAAGGCAGCCTTCAAATGCCAGTTAGTTTGCAGTGCTGATCATGAGTTCTTAAATAGAGATACATTTGGTTAACAAGGTTGAAACATAAAAGCAACCCCTTATCATTTAAATTCATCAAATTTAGTGTCAAAAAACAATAATATTTGCCTAGCCTGTGTTTTTCCTCTATACCACCTTATTTAAGTTTTCCATCAGCCATGTAAGGGAGGTACATGAGAAATCTAGATGCCCCACTGCTCCTTATAATTCAGAATAGCTAAAAGAAAAGGACTGATCTCCCTCACTCATCCCAATAATCAGTAATAAACCTAAATGAAAACAAATAGTAACAATAAATTATCTATTAAAGTCCATGTTAATAATTAAGCATTTCGGTATCTAATGGACAAAAATATCTGGATATTGGGGTAAATTTAAGCTGAATAAATATACTTTTTAAAAATGCTTTCCATGTAAAACAAAAACCTATTTTTCTAGACTAAAATATATAACTATGTAAAATAAAAATTATTCCGAGCTATTTATTCCATGTTGTTTAGCAGCCACAATTACACTTTTCAACATTGTATGTAAGAAAGGTTTTTAAGCTTTTCAAGTGGAATAAGCCCAGAGACTCCTGGGAATGTAATTATCTGGTTTGTTTTGAATCAGACTGTGTACAGTTAGTCTAGTGTTTTAATAAGGTCTCTAAGGATTAGAATCAGTCAACATATGAATTATGAAACTTCTAGTCAATCTGAAGTACAGAAAAAAAGGCTAAATCATGTAGGAAATTGGGTGTCCCTACAGGACTGTGATATGTTAGTTACAAGTGAGTATAGGTTTGAAAACTAGGAAATGTAAAATTCAATCAGGAAAGGTCACTGAAGGGAAAAAAATATCATATACTTCTCAACTTGTAAACTTCCCCAACAGAAGCAGATAGGTATTTATCTACTATAGCTAACAAAGTGGAAAGAAGTGTTATTGCAGTTTTGACAAACCCAGGTAACTTTAAAATGTGATCTCTAAGTTTATCTAATTTAAAAAGAAAATTATCATCACCATTCTCTGCCTAAGAAATCGGCCATATATATTTCAGTGAAATTTTTTTTCCATCATTTGCAACTTTTGGTATTTCACATTTTAAATTGATTATAATCAATGTGTTTATTTCTAGATGACTTTTTTCTAATCAAACTCTGAAAATGTTTTTATTTTAAAAATAAACCCCAGTTGGACAGAAGTCCACAGACCCAAAATAAAGGAAAAAGAGAAGAAAGTCAAGGAAATAATTTATTTTGATGGAGCAAACAAATCCAAATTTAAGACAATAAAGAGTTCTCAAAAGAATTTAACCCCACAGTTGATTCAGAGAGAGCTTACTGATAGAATTAATCTATCTCCCTGGAAACTGTACTAGAGAAATCTACCTATAAAAAGGCCAAAGTGATTTTGAGAATTCTTGATAAAGCAACACTGTGGTATAGTTTTAACTAGTGCTGTATCAACAGCATGTAGTTGAGGGAAAGGTCTTTAATTAGCTGATCAGTAAATCGCTTCTGATAAATTCATTTAAAAATCTAGCTCCATCCGACTATCTTTCCTATAGTTCTTACCTATTAGTCTTCCCCTATTAATTTCCCTTCTGAGGTGAGAATGTGATGACTGGCTCATGAACATCATCTGTTTGGCAACCATGTCTCTGATCGTGATTTATGAAACCTATTTTCTATTATAATCAGTTCCATGTGAGCTTGGATGAGTCCAGAAACTACATTATTTCTGTTAAGACTCTAGGCTATCCGAGTGGGAGACCAGGCCCTGGAACAGAGGTAGCCACGCAGCCTGGCTTCCATTCTACAGGGATCCAAATGGGAGTGTCTATCTCAAACAACAGTGCTGGGGTCATAATCGGCACTGTAAGTGCATTCAGGGCCCAATTCCTATTAGAACTAACCACAGATATTTCTACTACCATATTAATTTATGTAAATTATACAAAATGTCTGAAAACACAGCAGCCAAGCTAATGGCTCTAAAAAGTATCCTAGGGGCGCTTGGCTGGCTCAGTCGGTAGAGCATGCAACTCTTGATCTCAGGGTTTTAAGTTCAAGCGCACATTGGGTATAGAGATTACTTGAAAATAAAAAAATATGGGCATGTGGGTGGTTCTACTGGCTGTGTCTGACTCTTGATCTCGGCACAGGTCTTGATCTCAGGGTTGTGAGTTCAAGCCCTGTGTCTGGGCTCCACCTTGGGCATGGAGCTTACTTAAAAAATAAATAAAGTAAATTAATAAGAGGTATTCTAAAAGCCCAAAATACAAACTGCCTGAACTTGAGTATGGTTCAATTAGGTGAGCAGAAGGGCTCTTGAAGGAGATCTAGCACTCTAAGTGTGAACAGCCTTTGTGTGATTATATTGTGTTAGGTTTAAAGTCCAAATACTTTAAGTGGAGGTGGGGAGAGGATATTGTATCATTTTCTCACGCAGGTATTTTGAGTACCACAATTTTATTTTACATTCTATCACATTATCTTAACAAGTCTTTTCATTGAATGGAAAAATAATTTGTCTATACTCAGCTTTAACAGTAAAAACGTGAACTTTGGAGAATATGAAATACAAAGAGGAATCAAGTTTATTATATAAACAAAGGGTACGCAAATAATATTTATTTTGCCACCGGGAGTGTAATAATGGAAAAAGTAATCATTGATTATTTATTAGATTAAATGACTGTTTAGGCAGGAATTTTTTGTAGTTTACCCAAAATTAAAGAATATATTAAGGGGATGCCTGGGCAGTGGAGTTGGTTGAATGTCCGACTCTTCGTTTCCACTTGAGTTGTGTTCTCAGGGTCATGGAATCAAGACCAGAATCAGGCTCCATGCTCAGCATGGGGTCTGCTTGGGATTGTCTCTCCCTCTCTCTATACCCCTCCCTCCCCTCTAAAGTAAGTGAAAAAAAAAAAAAAAAGCATCAAGGACATTTTTAGATTTATTATCTTTAATGAACTATGTTTAACATTTTACAAATCTTCAGATTGTTACAGTTTTCAGCAGTAAATATAGTAATAATGACAATAAATACAGTGAAATGTGAGATTCCTCTGTTGAAATACAAAAGATAGAAATACTTAAAAACAAGAGGGCAATACGTCAACTTAGGGTCTGAGATGGAAATCAGCATGGTCAAATTCTTTACGGTGCCAATACATGGGTGAACGCAGGACTCATTCCCTACAAGTGAATACGAACTTTGAGCTTCACCTTTGTGGGAAGTTTTGAGGGACAGTATTTGACCCACGGATTCCTAAAACTCCGTATGTATTGATATCAGAGGATCCAAACACAGAAAGTGATCTGAAAATGATTGCCAAAGCAAAGAAGTGCTTTTATTCCTCAACATTTGTGACCTTCGTGGTATACTGCATATTATAAAAGGGCGTAAACCCTATACAACTGCATAAATGCCATAAAAATTGATTTTATAAAGTCTCAAGATCATAATATGTATTCAAAAATACATATAGCTGTGCTTTAGTAAACGAATCCATCAGTTAATTGAGGGATAATTTTGCTTTTAAGATATATCCAAAGTATATACAAAGGATCCACAAATGTTAACAATTTGTGATCAAAATTCCCAAGAGTTACATTTGCAAAAAACTGTTGGTTTTCCATTTAAAAATTTAAGAAAGTTGTGAATACCGTAGGCTTATTATTACTTGGGTTAAGAAAAAGTAGATGGCTTCAGCTTTTTAACAGGAAATTTGTGAACTACTCACAAACGAGAAGTTACACATTTTTGATCATTAGAAAAGGTAAATTGCCGATACTTCCCCATTGAGAACAGAATGTGCAGCGTATAAAAGAAAGTAAGATTTTATCCTGAAACCAAAAAAATCTCTAGCAAAGACCCTGGGGATACATCTTCTCGTTTCCTTTATAGGAGAATGAGTACGTGGCATAGTTGAACAGTATACCCTTCTATCGTGTATTTCATTACCGAGCTAAAAGGTGGAACAGTTTTATTTAAAGGTGGGGAAAATATAAACTTAATATATCGAAGTACAACATTTTACTCTATAGTTTCTAGCTTCATTCCACCATAATTCATCAATATAAACTGGATCCAAAAAAAAAAAAAAAACCCCACAAGCGTTACCTGCATGCAAAATTCATTGTTCCAACATGAAACGCGAGGTCCGTATTTTTTAATGAACAAAAACTGCACATCCGCTTAATTTGGCCAACAGAAAGAAAACGCACATTAAAGAAAGATGCTATCATATCCTTCCGATAAAGCAAGTCTGTATCAAAGGCACTTCAGCAGAGCACTAACTCCGTAACCTTTCCCAAGTCATCGTCGTGTATGCCACTTTTAATGCCTCTTTCTGTAGACAAATAAGAAATCTCCTCCTCAAAAAACTAAACCTAGGTATTACCCCAAATATTTCTCTCTTCTATGGATTGGGTAAAATATGGCAAACTTTTACCTAGGTTTTTAGGTTCTTTGGGTTAATACAGAAAGGAGTATGATCTGACAGGTTTGGTGTTATTATAGGAAAAACTGAAGTAATTCTAGGAAAAAACTGGCTGAAGTCTACTATCCTGGGGGGAAAAAAAAAAAGCTGTTGTCTTTCATGGACTATCCAGGTGAAATTTGACTAATGCTAATAGGACCGACGTTGATTCTCTCAGCTTGTTGATGCGCCTTGGTTGTCTATGTTGAACGAACACGGGTTCCCAGGTTGAATAGAAGAAGATGAGAAAGAAAGTCATTTAGTTTTACTTTTCCCCCCAAAGGAAAGGGGAAGCTGCTTCAGATTTTTGCCTTCATGGACATTTTAAGAAAAATGGGATGAGTTGATTTTAATTAACAAAGAGCCTTATTTTTAGGACGTATGAATGATGACTCAGAGTTGAAGACAATTATAATTAAAAACAGCTGTTGAGTGTGTTCATTCTGAATCCTTTGCTATGATGAAAAGGACATGAATACATTACTTCTAAAACTAGAAAGAAATTTGCAAATGCTAAAAGTGATTTTAAAAAGACTTTTTTTTTAAAGATTTTATTCATTTATTCATGAGAGATGCAGGGCGGGAAGGAGAGAGAGAGGCAGAGACACAGGCAGAGGGAGAAGCAGGCTCCATGCACCGGGAGCCCGACGCGGGACTCGATCCCGGGTCTCCAGGATCACGCCCTGGGCCGAAGGCAGATGCTCAACCGCTGAGCCACCTGGGCGTCCCTAAAAAAGACTTTTACTTCTCCATTAAATTGAAACATTTTCTAAAACATCTTTTAAGAACGTCAAGAGAAAAACATCTGGATACATACCTAATATTCTGAAGGTGTTTCTGAGTCTCAGGGAAATAGAATTTCTTTTCCTGCTTGTCGACATTAAAAAAAAATAATAAATGTTTATTTCCTTTAGTTTCACATATTTTGTTAATAAACCGAAAGGTCTTAATGAACACAAAAGTATTAATTTTTTAAATGAAGTTTAAAAGTCTTTAAACGAATGAACTGGGGGTGGGGGGAGGAATAGAAAAAACTATCTTAAAGCTAATTTTAGCCCTACATGTACCAGTGACTGTTAAATTCAAAATTCAAGATACGGTGTTTGATTGTTTTTTTGTTTTTTTCAGATTGATAAAAGTTTTCCTTGACAGCTAAGCTCATTTCACTATAGAAGCAGAGAAAAATAGAAAATTCAGGATGACTTATAAGTAATAAGTTAACCCCTTATCATTTATTCTGTGAAGTCACATCCCAAACAACCAAAGAGCTGGTTCTGAGAACCTCTCTGACAACCTCTCTGACAACCGAGTTGCTTCTTGCCCATCTTGCAGGAGTTAAGATTCGTTTGGGGGGTGACACACATGCTGCTCACACAAAGAAGGGAATCGTGGTTGGCCTTTACATTCTCGGGCAACGTCAGTTCAAAACACGTGTGGTTACTTCCACCTGCAGGCAGAGGAGCACGCGGGGCAGCGTTTCACGGCGACGCTGCCCGGAGCGCAGCTGCGGTCCCGAAGGGTCCGCGGGGGCATCATCGAGGCAGAGGCCGCCTTGGGAGTACACACTTCACGGTTATTCTTAAGAGAGGGCTACGTTGGCTACGTAAGCAACATCTTCAGAGAACTAACGTCTTGAAACTATTTTACATTTTGAACTCCTGGATCCTTCCAATTCACCCCGCAAAAATAAACGAACAGGCCAGAAAAGCATCCCTTGGTATCTTCGTCTGTCCCATCAGTGAACTGCCGGTTTACTATTTACTCCCCTTGAGACGTGTCCAGGGCCCACGGGATGGCTCGGCCTCCACGTCCTCGGAGGCTCACCCAGCAACGTGCAGGAAGCGAGACCAAGTGAGGCGGCAGGGACACGGCCACCCTCGCGACGGGCTAATTTATGGGAATCAGCGGGCGTTCCTCTCGCCTCTTCCAGATATTAGTCTTGCTGTCTCTTTTGGCTAGTGCCGCTCTGCCCCTTCTTCTGGTGGGGGATGTACTGGCCTCAAGGTCTTCGACGGTGCTTCTCCTTCCCGGAGACTCCTCGCCGGGGTGTTCCAGGATGGCTCCGCTCCCTGCATCCAGGAGGTGCCTTAACGCTGGGTCCTCGGGGGAACACACGGTCGTCCCACTCTCACTACTGCTCAGGTCTAAATCTTCTAAGTAAAGGATCTTAGGCTGATGCACGCTCTTGATGAAAGTCTTCTCCCTCTCGAGCTTTCTGCTTGAGTGGTGCTCATTCATGTCCACCCCAGAGTCCAAACTCGTGTCGTTGCTCTGGGCTCTCTTGCCCTTTTTCAGGTCTATAAAGGAATGTCTCACTTGTGCGACCGGTTTTCCATCGAGAGACACAAACCACGCTCTGGGATGCGGGGACGGCTTCCCCCTGGACAGCTCCAGGAGGGTCTGCTCCGAGATCCCCTGCAGCTCTGATGAGAAGGGAGTCATCACGACAGCCTCGTTCAGCGTTCCGGGAACAGAAACAGACTCGAGTAAGCTGCTGGAATACCGGCTCCAATCGGAAGTCTGGGACGGCAAGCTCTGCTGGCCTTCCAGGGGGATGTTCTCTTCCCTGGCGTCTGGGGGCTGTGCATGAGAATGCACCGGCATTTTGGGTAACGTCTGTGTGAAACTCTCCCTACTGACCGGTTCCATCAACTGGCCATAGACCAGCTGTCCCTTTCGTGGCAAAGTGGCCGACTTGGCCGTAGGTAACTGCTCGGGGGTGGCGAAAAGGTCCGACGTTTGAAGGATGGCAATGGGCTGGCTGTAGATATGCATAAGCTGTTCGGGGATGTGGGAATGTCCATATCCCTCTTCCGTACCCGTGAGATACCGCTTTTCCTCTTGAGCCTCACCTAGAGACGAAGCCAGATGGCTCTTAACAGGTCTCGGCTGTTTGCACCCCACGCTGGGCTCCAAAGACTGTGCTGGGCTCCTCGAGTAACTGTTTGGATTGGCGGATAGAAATGAAACATCCTCGTTGTAGATCTTAAAATTGTCCCGAGTCTTTACCATGGAAACTCTTTCTTCCGCTTCTGCCTTCGATGGCTCCTTTTTCTGAGGGCTATAGGAGGAGTTTTTGGCATTAAATAACTGCGACTTGTCCTCGGCTTTTAACGCGACTTTGACCGAACTGATGTGATTTATGTGTGTTGTTGAAGTTGTCTGGTCTCTCTTGAGTACTTCGAGCTTAGTGATATTTCTTTCTCTTTTCTGCGGAGTAGCACACTTATCCCTAGAGTAGAAGAGGTGGCAAAAAGTGTTTAAAACTTATGATCTAGAAGATTCATTCTTTTTTAAGAATCTCAAGATACGTGTGTATATAGGCAATGCCACCGTGGAGTCTATCCACTTTTATTTCAATCTACATATTGAAAAGATCCGAGTACTGACTTTCATAGACCTTGTGATTCCCAGAACACACAGACATGATGCTGTAATTGCATAGTTTTCTGTGTTTATACATATTAGTATTTTTCTTACCTGCAATAACAAAGAAGTACAGCAAAGAATCCAATGACAATGACGATTGTTCCTCCTAATATGGCTGTGAGAAACACCGTGTGGTAGGCAGTTATGTCCCTTGAGTCTCCATTTATACCTGAACCTAAATGGTTCAATATAAACAAATGGAGAAAATACATTATTTTAGATCAAATTTTCAACCAGGTCCTATTCTGGGAAAGGCGTACGTGTACGCAGTTGTGTTTGGTGGTTCCCATCCCAATGGCGGGCTTCCCTGTGGGTGGAATGTCTGTTCCCTACGTTTTGGGCTTCATCAGTTGACTTGTGCTCAATGAAATGTGAGCACCTTAACCGAGGCTGCATGACACGACCCTGCCATCTTGCTGAGATCCTCTAATTATGGACACTGTATCCCAAAGTGCTGCTCTTCCTTCAGCCTATACGTTCTGGAAGGAGAACAAATGATGCACAAAACCAGGCCAAGCCCAACAGTCTTGACATTGGCTTCCAGGCCAGACAGTGAGGGAATTTGCTTCAAGAGGCAGCAAAACTGACCCAAGTTGTACGGTAGCAAAATATCTGGCGGAATAAAGTAGGAGAAAATATTTCTGTGCAAAGAGGTTTTAGAATAGGATGTTAGTAGGGAGGGTCGACTCATTAGCTATATGCAATTTATTATTTTTTTTAAAGATTTTATTTATTTATTCATGAGAGACACAGAGAGAGAGAGATTGAGAGAGACACAGAGAGAGGGGCGGAGACACAAGCTGAGGGAGAAGCAGGCCCCATGCAGGGAGCCCGACGTGGGACTCAATCCCGGGTCTCCAGGATCACGCCCTGGGCCACCCAACCGTCCCAGCTATATGCAATTTAAAAATAAGTTATTTTTAAAGATTTTATTTGAGAGAGAGACAGACAGACAGAGAGAGAGAGCAAAAGGGAGAGGGAGAAGCAGACTCCCCGCTGAGCAAAAAGTCTGACCTGGGGCTCGATCCCAGGACCCCAAGATCATGCCCGGAGCTGAAAGCAGACACTTAACCAACCGAGCCACCCGGGAGCCCCTAAAGAGATGTTTTAAAGATACATTCAAAACAATTTGCCAAGGTAAGTAGGTAAGAAAGAAAGAATCCAAATGTGCGGGACTTGAAGGATTCGGGGTCGGCTCTTCCTTCAGCCTGGCCTGCAGATGGAGAAGATGCCACGCGGAGGCACAAAGGACCGTCTACCTTCCCGTGTGAGGATTCGGATACACACTGGGCCGTCGTCAGCCGAACCGCAGTAAAGGCAGGTTAGTGCACTGGGGCGATCAGCTGCAGGCTATTAAAGATTCTGCACGTAAATAAAGGCAACTAATGAGGAGGCAGCCAGTTTTAGCGTCACTAAGACGGCCCCCGTGTACCACAAGGCTACCGATGGTTCTCAGCCCGAGCCTCGGACGTGCTCAGGATGATACGGTGACGAGAACGAGGAGACAACTGGTTTTCCAGCAACCTCTGCTGTGAGAAATGTCCAGAATGAGGCTTTCAGCTTCACCAGGGACACCAGGAAAGACTGAGGATCACAAGGTCTTCAGATCCTTTAGCTTTTGCATCATCTAATTTGATAAAAATAAAGTCCTAATGGGAGTCGTACGGGTTTGGGAGAAGCAGTGTTTGGTTATGCAACAAACTCTGGAGCCAGAATCCTAGGCTCACTCTTCTTTTTTAAGAGAAACTTAATAGTAAAGTTTAATTTTCTTTAAATTTATACCTTTCTCCCACCTTCATCCCCCTCTGGGGAGGAACAGAAAGCCCCCCCCCCCTCCATGCAGGAGACTTCATGTATAAAGCCTGATGTGGGGAGGAAGGAGGAAAATACTACCGACGGAGGGGAAGCAGGTACGTGCTGCTACCTTAGCCTTCAGATCCCCCGGCCCCACCCCCACGTGAGCCTTTAGCGCCTTGAGGAGCCTTTAGGAAATGTCCCTGGGACTTCCCGTGAGTGTAGAGCAAGCCCTTCCTCTAGAGAAGCACCCAAACCCCAACATCACCATTTATTTCTCTGTAACTTTCTCCTTTTTTTTTTTTCTTGGGCAAATGGTGTCTCGGTTCCTGTCAGGTCTCACCTACGAGGGTTGTTGCAAGGATTGAAAAGGTAGCACAGGTGCTCAGCACATGAGAAGCAGTCGGAAGGTGTCCGCTGTAGGAACACCACTGCTGCTGAATGAAACTGGAAGGTCATGCAAGAACGGGCCACACTTTCCTACACAGCCGGGAAGTGGTGACAAAGGGCTCATCGTGTCTGATGGACAACCAGGGGCCGCGCTGAGCAACAGGGCATTCCTTCAAAGAGAAAAGAAAAAGGGGAACCGTTCTGCAGATCCTTACTCAGGATCCAGAGCTGCATCGGAGTGAAGTTTGAGAATAACTGGGTGAAACTCAACTTCTCCTAAGGGCACATGAACATATGCTTCCCCGACAGAGTGATGCTAACAGTTTTTCACCGCACAGGATTCCCATGGAACACTCTTTTGGAAATGTGATGCTGATACTGTTGGGTTTCCCCCCAAATTTCATATGTATGACAATAGCAAAAAGTACGCATCTGTGTGTGTGTGCATGCGCGTGCGTGCCTAAAAAGAGAAAGGCAGAGAATTATATTTCCACTTAAATATATTTGAAAATGTATATTTAAAAACAGTCGCAAGTACCTGTTTATTAAACTCTACTATAGCCATCTATGAAAAACTACTTGATTTTAATTTCTTCTACTTATTTTCCAAGGAATTCTGGAATTCTGTTCAAGATAAATTTTTAAAAAACAGATTTAGTATATTATCAACCGAATTTTAAGTAAAGCAGCTCTAGCACAACAGACACTAGTCCATCAGAGGACCGATTTTGATTGTACAAAAATGTGATTTTACTCACAATCTAAAATTGGGGGGGGAGGGGGATATTAGAGATCATCATACGCAACTCCTCAATTTAGAAATAAGAAAACTAATATTAAGATGGGTTAAGTACCTGTTTTCAAGCTCAGCCAGATATTTACTGGCAAAGCCAGAGCTGCAATAAAGCTACCTATATTTCTAGTATAATGTTCATCTGACCGTGAAGCACTTGCAGGTGGATTTTTCAAAACCATCACCAGAAGCTACTTAATTCACACTAAATGGGAATCCCACACTTGCAGTTTAGTACTCTGATTCACACAAAAGCTCTTCTGACGTATAAGCTAACACAAAACTTCCACCTGCTTTAGAAAATTATTTAGCTTTTATGATTCATAGTCATCTTTTATAAATTGGTTTCAGGTATATTTATATATATAAGAACTTTAATGTAATTTATATATATATAATGTAATTACATGTAATTTAATAAAATGTAATTAAATGTAATTACATTATATGTAATACTATTACAGTATATGTATATGCAATAGTATATGTAATACTATTATATGTAATACATTTACAATATATGTAATATGTAATAATGTAATTATATGTAATTTGACTAATGTAATTTATGTATGTATACATATAAATTATATATATATATATGAAATGCAAATGTTCCTTAGGTTATTTTATTAGAAGTGACATCACTTGGATTTAGTTGAAGTATTAAATATTAATTGCTCTTATTCATCAATATTTCATTACAGTTGCAAATCTAGAATGAAATAAGGACAGACAGCTGGCATGACTGCAGGATATTTTGCATCATGAAGAACAAAAGTAATCACCCTCTGGTTTCTGAATAAATAATCTCATAAACACAAAGTTCAGACAAAAACCGGGACAACATCCCTGTTATGATCCTTGGTCATAATGGTTAAGGGCTCATGTTTCTTCTATCAGAATACTAAATTTTGGGGATCCCTGGGTGGTGCAGCAGTTTGGCCCCTGCCTTTGGCCCAGGGCGCGATCCTGGAGACCCGGAATCGAATCCCACGTTGGGCTCCCGGTGCATGGAGCCTGCTTCTCCCTCTGCCTGTGTCTCTGCCTCTCTCTCTCTCTCTCTCTCTCTCTCTCTCTCTCTGTGACTACCATAAATAAATAAAAAATTTTTAAAAAAAGAATACTAAATTTTGGTTTCACTGAAATAAGAAAACATCTCGTTACCTGGCATGGTTTAAAATTCAGAGGTTGCCAATATAAAATGAAAAAGAAAAGAAACTATTAAAAAAGACATTTTCAGAAAGAACTGAGACCCTTCAAATTATTAACAGGCAGCCATACAGTTAGAGGCTAGAACGCTGCAGAGGAACGAACGAACATATGTAAAATGTCACCCACATCCTAGGTCAGGGGGTGCAGGGGGCTGTCCCTGACCAGCACAAAACAGTCAGGGTGCAGCTGCCTCTCAGCCGGGAGCCAAGACCCTCAATAAACCAAAGGAAATCTCTTGACATGTGATGAAAGTTGTAGGAACTGGGCGGCCTGGGGGGCTCAGCGGTTTAGCACCGCCTTCAGCCCAGGGTGTGATCCTGGGGTCCCAGGATCAAGTCCCACGTCGGGCTCCAGGCATGGAGCCTGCTATTCCCTCTGCCTGTGTCTCTGCCTCTCTCTCTCTCTCTCTCTTCATCTGTGTATTCTCATGAATAAATAAATAAAATATCTTTAAAAAAAAAAAGATGTAGGAACAACACACACATTCAACCCTCACGCTCCCCCAACGCTTCACTAAAGTGAAGGTTTTGCTTTGTTTTGTTTCGATAAATAAACCAACTCACAGGTTAAAGGAGAAAAGGAAAATGAGATAAAAGAGCAAGAAGATGCCGAAGGCTGCTAAGTGGGTTTAGCAAAGCCGGCAACAGGGAAAGCCAAGAAGCAACTCAGATGATGCCTTTGAGCGCCCAAAAGGCCCGTCAAGCGGTAGCAGGCCCATGCCGTCACCAGTCCGCACCAGCACAGGTTAGAAGACCTTACGGCACGTGACATCCAAGTATTTTGGGAGTTTGAGAGGTTTATACGACTCAAGATGCAAGTGTGATTTCCTTACGACAAATCCTACAGATAATCTGACAGCGTGTTAAATCCAGGAAAAATAAAATATTCATTTGTCCTAGAATATGAACAGATCATTGCCAGTGGACAAGCCTTAGTCTTCGCCCACCTTCAGTTCCGATGTCAGGCCAACCTTCACTTGGGGTATCACATGTCCTATCTTAAAAACAGTACAGGATCACTATTTTTCAACAGCCCCTACCCCAGGGGAGAGCTCAAGACCCATGTCTAGGCCAACCTAATTCCTCATCCCTAAAACAAGGAACAGTGTGAGGAAAAGATCGCAAAACGTAGTCAGCCACATGCACAGCAGCAATCTTGCAAAGACAGTCAAGGAGGCCTGCTGCCTTGGTTCCCTAGGACCCCTGCCTTGTAGAATCTAGTTCTTCAGCCTTCCTTGGGATCCTATGAACTCTCTATATCCTAATACATTTCATGTAATTATCCAAGATCTGTTCCTGTTGCTCGCAACCCAAGGCTCTAACTGATGTGGGTTGAATCCTTGGAAAGTTAAGACATTTGACTTGAACAAAAATCTATACTTTACAGATTCATCAGACATCATAGGTATAAAGGACCTTAGAGTTCACTGAGCTTAATCTTTTCCTAAAGCTGAGATCAAGAGACTAGAAGCTTTTCCTAGCATTATCCGGTTGGTAAGCGGCAATGTTTAGAATAAAAGCAAGACCTGGTGATATCAATTCCAGTTTGACTATGTGGATTTTTTTTTTTCAAATTACTTTTGTTTCATCTTTACAATACCTCTAGTTCCTGGAAGTGGAGCTGCTATCCAATAACCCAAATGTGGTGCATCGTACGTCCAAATTAAGTGATTATTATATGCCTTGACTGTTCCCCGGCCATGATTCACCCAAGCACCTAAAATGGCAAGTAAAAAATGCCAATCAGTTAGATTATATATCTTTAGCGCTGACAGATAGGAGTTTGCTGACGTTATGTATAGAATACTTTGTAGGACTCTTCCAAAAATCATGAAAACTCTGAAAATACATTATCATGGGATAATATACATTATATATTATATCATAATACAGTGCATATTGGGGCACTTGGGCGGCTCAGTTCGTTGAGCATCCGACTCTTGGCTTTGGCTCAGGGTATGATCTCAGGGTTGTAAGACAGATCCCCACGTCAGGCTCTGCACTCCGCGTGGAGTGTGCTTGAGCTTCTCTCTCTCTCCCTCTCCTACCTCTCCCCCATGTTCACACGTGTTCTCTCTCTCTAAATAAATAAGCAAAATCTTCAAAATATACGTATAGTGCATATTATAATACCTACAATAGAATGGTTTGAATGTTTGTTATGACTAAAGGAAATAAAGTCATTATAAATAAACTAAGAAAGGACACATATTTGGGGAAATCATGATGCTCCAAATAATGTTTAAATTGGGCATATTGGGATAAGTCAGAAGGATGTGAATAGTGAAATCCAAATTTATGAGTAAGTGGTTATTTGTCACCTGTCCTGGAATTCTGATTAAACGCATAATGTTTGCTTTACGGTCTCATTAACTCTTTATTAAATACTCTTCCGGTCTATTACTAGAACCAGATTCTTAAGAATATTTTTAAAGATGCGATCTGATCTGGGGTGCTTGGGTGTCTGGGTCGGTTAAGTGTCCAACTCTTGATCTCAGCTCAGGTCTTGATCTCAGGGTTGTGAGATCAAGCCCTGCATTGGCCCAGGGTGGAGCCTACCTAAAAAAACAAAAATTAAAAAAATAAATTATATGCTATCTGATCTAATAAAATGCTACCCATAGAGAAAAAGAATTCAGTAAAACCCAGATCTTTCATAAAGTTCAGCATGACAAAGCTTTTTAGAAGTTCAGTGTATATTCGTACACTGGTTTATCAATGCACAGTAAATCTACAACATGTAAAACAGTGTTTTTAATAAGGAAGACAAACTTGATGGAAATGGATCAACTTATTGGTTTTTAAACAGTCACATTAAAATTCAGCATTACCTATATCTGAGAGATGAATGCAAAAAACTTGTTACTGGAAGGTACATTAGAGACAAAGGCCTTTGTCAGGATGAACAATCATAAATCAGAACTCAAAACAGATATTCTTTGAAGTGTTTTAAAACAACTCCTTTATTCAGCAAATTAGGAAACTCAGGCCCAAATAAATGATTTGTTCAGAATCACACTGCTGGCAAATGGACTAGACTCTGGGACTTAGAGCTTTTAATCTAATGATTATAATATACTATATGTGGTCATAGACCCTAGTCCTGGCACAGAGCTTCTAAAATCACTGGAGTTTCCTTGTGATAAAAGGTGAAAGGGTGCTTCCTGTGGTTCCTAACAAGCCACTTTCAACCACACCTGAGTCTATATTGACCAGGTGATTTTTGGAAAGTCCCCTGGGAGGGAGGGGGGTGCTAGTTGCCAGGGAAACCCCGTGTGATTAGAGGGTTGGAACTTTCACTTTCAGCTCCACCCTACACACTCTCGGAGAGAGGAGATGGGCTGAAGATTAAGTTCAATCACCAATGGTCAATGACGACGGATTGTGTCTATATAATGAATATATAGAATATATATATTTTATATATAAAATATGTATAAAAATCCCTGAACTACAGGGTTCAGAAAGCAGAGTTAGTCAACACGTGGAGGTGATGGGAGGGTGATGCACCCAGAGGAGAGGATATCCTCTTATATCCTTTAATAATAAACTGATAATCTAGTAAGTAAATTGTTTTCCTGTGAGCTGGTCTAGCAAATATCAAAGTTCAGGAGACGGTCATGGGGACCTCCAATTTCTAGCCAGTTGGTCAGAAGCATGGGTGACAAACTGGACTTGCAATTGGCCTCGGAGGTGGGGGGTAGGCGACAATCTTGTGGGACTGAGTCCTTAACGTGTGGGATCTGATGCTAATCCCAGGTAGATAGTATGTAAATGGAATAGAATTTTAGGGCACCGAGCTCTTGGAGAACTGCTCGGTATGAGAAAAACACGCCCTGCATTTGGTGACCGGCAGTGAAGTACTGAGTGCAGAATTGCACGGAGAGGAGACTTTTTCCCCTACAACTATCTTTTTTACTCATATAGTTTCCACTCGCTCTTAAAAACGTGTGTATATTATTATTCACTTTTTATAGTGAACATTTATTTGGATTTTTTTTTTTTTTTGGTTTTGGTGTTTTGTTGTTGTTTTTTTTTTTCTGACTACCCTTCTAATTAGTCAAATCTCATTCCAAATCTCCTTTAAAGGTTGACGGGCTCCCTATTTTCAATCCACATTAGTGTGGGGCTCCAACACACAACCTCCTGAAAACAAATCTGTACCTTTTATTCTTTTTTTTTTTTTTTTTTAATGAATCTGTACATTCTGTTTGCAGAACACAATGGCTGGTTCTGAGATGGGCATGAAAACTCCATTCTAAAACTGCAGTTAATCCAAGAGTTTGTGTAATCGCTACTAGGAAAGGATCTTCCTTTCCACTGGGCTTTAACCCCGGTGGGTATAAAAGCCTGAGCACTTCCACCCTTCTTGCCTCTCTAGTACCAGGAAGGTACTAACACGGAGGAAACAGATGAGAGGAATCAAGTCCTGTGAGACTGTCTGGGCTGTATCTTGACTCACCCAAAACATTTATGGAGCATATCCCTTTTTGGAGGGGGTTACGAGTAACTTAAAGACTCGCATCTTATTTATATAGAGACACAAGAACAATATCAAGAGAAGCAGAGGAGGAAAAAAGTACATCTACTTAGGAGGCTAAACAACTCAGGGATCAATAACGGTATCTGGGTTTTTTGTTTTGTTTTGTTTTGTTTTTTAAATAACCACTCTGTATCTTAATAACATGATGTTATTTATTTTCATGAAATTAACATACGTTTCTCGGATTGCCTTAACTAACCTTGTAGATACAAGTTCATGTTGCCTATCAAGATCCTGAGGGATTATGAGCACTGGGTGTTATTCTGTACATTGGCAAATTGAACGCCAATAAAAAATAAATTTATTTAAAAAAAAAAAAGATCCTGAGGGATGTTTAAAAAGGCATGGAGGGAGGGGAAGGGGGGCTGTCTGGCTTAGTGAGTAGAGCACTTAACTCTTGATCTCGGGATTGTGAGTTTAAGCCCCATGTCCAGCATAGAGCTTTAAAAAAAAAAAAGAAAGAAAAGAAGGAAGGGAATGTGAGTAAATAATGCTATTTTTTAAATGTAATATAATTAATATCATTTTCCCCACAGTTACATTAATCAAAGCGGGGCCAACTTTAGTCATTTTAAAGTACTTAAAATTGCAGCATTACTGATTTAATGCTCTACTGAATATAAAACATTTAAATATAAATGACATATTTTAATATATTTTAAATAAGACCCCTTAAATTTTAAGGCTGTGATAAACATTCAAGGTTGCCAATTATACCTCAATAAAGCTGAAAAAAAATTTAACAGTAACACAGAAACATATTTCTTAGATCAAACATTCAAAAGGGAAATATTCAACACGTTTTCACGTAGCTTACATACCTATGTCCATATCAAACGTCCAGGCAGGTACGTGATCCCCTGCACTTACGCCACTTGTATGTAGAAGCGGGAGAGACACTTGAATAGAACCATCCACCTTTAATTCTTTTCCCCCGGAATATATTTTCACACATACTGCAGCAAGAGGAGTCAATTCAAGGCTTTCAACACCTAAAAAGGAAGACGGTTTATTAAAACCGTACGTACGACACAGGCTGTAGTTACATATTAATAACAAAGCAATACGGGCCTAAGATATCCAATTCCTTTAGTCACCTAGGGTCGCCCATTTCAGTATCAGATAGATACTGGATCCTCATTAAAGAATTTCAGAATATATCCTAAGTATAGGTTATACAACCCGACAAATCAATATAAGCCTAGAGACCTAATTATCTCAGTCATGTGATTTAAGGTCACTGGAATCTAATTCAACGTTTTAAAAACCAACAAAACAGGGGATCCCTGGGTGGTGCAGCGGTTTGGCGCCTGCCTTTGACCCAGGGCGTGATCCTGGAGACCCGGGATCGAGTCCCGCATTGGGCTCCTGGCATGTAGCCTGCTTCTCCATTTGCCTGTGTCTCTGCCTCTCTCTCTCTCTCTATCATAAAGCAATCAATCAATCAATCTTTAAAAAAAAAAAAACGAGAACAAAAGCACATCTCACTAGTGTCCTACCCACAGGAAGGTTCTACTGTATTGTGTCCTCAAGGCAGACAGGAGCCTAAAACCCCGTCTCTCCTGCCTCCGAGAGCATCTGCTTCAAGTCCTAGAACCCCCGACCGGGCCCTACTCCTCAGAGTTACCTTGTGTAAAACACATTCTCACTCGAAATGCAAGTTTTCATAGGTCTGACAAACATGAAACAAAATCAGTGATACCGTCAGCTGGCGTAAAGGTAATAAGCTGTGATACACGTCTGATTAACAGCATCACTGGAAGAATGAATGAAACTTGGACTCCTATGTGTTTACAGCATCACTTAGACTTCAGAGCTTGGAAATTGAGGAAAGTGGGATTAATAGACCTGGTCATACTGTTTGCCTAAGGTCTTATTTAAAGTATGATTATACATATGATTTATAACTGGCCTTTTTTTTTTAAAGATTTTATTTATTTATTCATGAGAGATACACAGAGAGAGAGGGAGAGAGAGGCAGAGACCCAGGCAGAGGGAGAAGCAGGCTCCATGCAGGGAGCCCGATGCGGAACTCGATCCCGGAACCCCGGGGTCACGCCCTGGGCTGAAGGCCACACTCAACCGCTGAGCCACCCGGGCTGCCCATGGCTTTCTGGGGTGACTGCTTGAACTCCACCCCGACCCCCAGCTCCACGCCGTCAGTGTCTTCACCGGGGTCCATGCAGCCGAAGCTGGTAAGAGCACCACGCCAAAACCACTTGGGATGAGGCCAACTCAATGAGGAAGGAGAGGAGGAGGGTACAAGGGGAAAAGACGACAAGACCATGAGAAGGAGGCCGCTTTAACCACCCGGAACTCCAGGCCTAAGCCATCCAGGACAGGACCACCTGCACCATGTCCACCTTAAACTCCGAGGAAAGGAGTGTTTTTGCTCCTGGGTGCACTAGTCCCACTCCCGGAGCCCAACGGGCACGTGCGGCAGGAGCCGCCATATGACACCAAAGGTGTCCATATGACCTGATGGACAGAGCACAGGAACACTCCCATCCGACAGCACTGCTCCAGAACTTTTACAATGTCAGCGGAACGCTCGGGATAACAGAAACGTCCAACAAATAATCTCAAATGCAGGTGGAATGCTGGAAGGGAGGGCTCTAAGGTCCCCTTTTCACTGAAGCGAGAGTCTCATCCCTATGAAGCCTCCGGGGCAACGTAAGCCTCCTCGGCCACACGGTCTGCGGGTCCCCCTCTCGCACACGGTTTTATTTGGAGCATCCTGGAACTCGCACCTGGAGAACTCCGGCAGGGATCTTCCATGGGCTTCCTCAAGAAGCTGACCCTGAGATGACAGCTTGGGGGGAAGTCCCCAGTGCTGAGGGGGTGGGGGAGCACAGCGAGCAAGATGGAAGCCAGCAAAGGCTGTCCCAGGGAACAGACGTGCACTCTTTGTGTATTCTTACAGTACGTAGCACGTTGGACACCTACAAGTGCTAATCGACTGTCACTGCTGAGGATGCTGGTCCACAGGCTCTTAGCGGTTAAGTTTTTGGAGAATCAAAATTTAACACCATTTTTTAACGGGGTGGGGAGGCAACCCTACATCGTTCAAGGGTTAACTGTTCTAAAATACCTAGGTATCATTTTACTCTCAGGAAATATCAAATACGTCAGAAAAACTTCAAATATCGAATACAAATAGAAAAACTTCAAATTGTTTGACCTATAAACTTTTTTGTGCCCAACAATTATGCATTAATCATTGACCCGGTAAGACTGAATAGAAGGTCGGATTATAAAAGCACGTACACGCTTCTTTCAATCAGATTTTCATTTTTTGAATACATCATTTAACTTGCAAAGTTATACAACGTATCACTATCATCTATACCTCCTTCACCTCCTTTGGAAAGACTCATCCTGCACATTAAATTTCCCATTCACCCGATATAAGGTACGCAGCGTATCCTGGTACAACTTTTCTTTTGTTGGGTAAAAGGGAATCGCCTCCAAACATCTTAATAAGCAGCCCTACTACGTACTCTTCCTTATGAATACAGGTCAGGTGAAAAATGAGATAATACCTGATTTATTGAGGGTAATTCCAGTTGTATACAGGAAATTGTCCACTTTCAAAAACTGTTGTAGGACTGTGAGATAGCCTGTTACGTTGTTAATGTGGTGGTTGTTGGGTAGTTTAATTAAGGCTTTTGAAAACTGAACACTTGGTTGAGATTTGGCATCTGGAAAAAAGGAAACTTCATGAACAAACAGACAAATGCGTATTAAGCAGAGCATCATTGCTTTAGGATGCTTTCACATCTCATAATTATTATCTTAGATTCAGAACGGAAATAAATAAGAAATCCTCCTTCCTTTAGATCCCACGAGGAACCTTTACCCGGGAAACCGCTTCATGCTCCTGCACAGAACTTCCCCCTTTTTTGGGGTGTTCCAGTAGGAAACCACATACTGACGTCAGCCCGGATGGTTCACTGGGGTCTCATTTCTGTCACAGGAGTCCAGTTAACGGCGCCTGTCAGAAAGGGCTGCAACCGACCAAAAACGGTAGGTATTCGATCCATAAATGTTATTTCATGTTAATAACGTCGACTATCCTTTAATTGAACTCGGGGAGAATACTGATGCTTCTATAATCAATGCATTCTGAACGATTCAGGGTCAACTCTCAAATCATTAAAACTTATCAAAACCATCAACTATTGCTTTGAACCTAAGGTCACTCACTGATAAAGACAGAAGCAAAAAAAAAAAAAAAAAAAGACAAGCAATCAGTTAAATTATTAGAATTTTAAATGTAAAGTTTTTAGTTACTTGACAATACATGATAGATGAAGCATAAGATAATTTCTCAAAATCAGCGTATAGTCTACATACAAAGCTAGAAAAATAATACCTGGGAAATAAGGGCTGTAAATAGAAACAACACATTTATATTTTTCTTGTTTGATTAAACTGTTTGAGGCTATAATCTTATACCTTCCAACCCATTGCTTTACAGATACCAACTACACCTGATCCTTTTAAAATAGGTGTCCTGAGTTTCACATTAATAGAGGCTGAGACATGAAAACGGAACGTAATTCCTGACCCTTCACTGGAATGGGGGAAAAAAAAAAAAAAAAACGTCCGTGGACAAAACTGGAATTGGATGGTTAAATTATCCCAGCAACATTAATTTCGCTGCCACGGCCTTTTAATATCCCTATTCTTAGGCATTGCTTGCTTAAGTCCTGAGAGGTAAAAGGCCACGACACGTGCAACTTCCCTCCATATGGTTCAGGAAAAAAACAAACAGGGCCAAAGCACACCCAGACCCGGATCCACATGGTAAAGCAGATGGGATCCAGTGCTCTTCACGGGGGAATCGGAGTAGAGGGTCTACAGGCGTGACTTGTCTCTTATTCTTGCAACTTTTCTGTATTTTGAAATTATTTCTGTATTTGAAGCCATTTCAGATACAAAGTCAAAAACTTAAAAAAAAAATGTGTATATATATATACACACATTATGTGCCTTAATTGTGCTGAAGCCCCCGATTTCTTAACAACTGAAAGCACGTACACTACGTGAAATGTGCGGCTGTTTCCCTAAGGTTCTGTACGTTCCTGAGGTTTCTGACGTCTCCTGCTCACTTCACCACAAATACACACAAAACCTAACGCATTTTTCATCGTGCAAACCAGACACCTTTCTGGCCAAATCCTGGAAGAAAACATATAAACACTTTAGGGAAGATGAGGGATCGGGAAGGGGGTTTCCTGCGGGAGGACGGCCGCCTGCACAAACAGCCCGTCCGCGGCTTGGCTTCCCCCGGGCTCACCTCCCAGGGAGACCAGGCGGGAGGAGGAGGTGACTTGAGAGACCCCAAGAGAGCTCCGACGCGCCTCCCCGACAGGTGTCCTCTGTGACCTCGCGAAATGCAGAGGGCGGCGCGTGCACACGTGCGTACCCGCCTGTTTCTTATATTCTGGGGGAAACTACAATCTGAAATGGGCTTTGAAGAGGACAGCTCGGGAAGGGGATGCCTCAACCCGAAACAGACTGGGGGGGGGGTCACCAAGCCCAGCGGCGTAGCCCGCAGCCTCCCCTGCAGCCAGGGGCTGCCTCCTCCTCGGGGCCCCGGGCCCAGTCCCGACGGCCACCGCCCAGCACGCCCAGCGGCTCCAGGTTCCGTGAAACGCACTGGGCTTCTAGAGCAGGGCAGTCGGCTCCTGTCTTCAGGAAATGACTCCAAAATTAATCATGCCCAAGTCTAATTTTTTCCATGGGATAAAGTATTTTAATACTTTTTTTTTTTTTTACTTTTTTGATACTTTAGAAATAAACGAGATAGCTTCCGAACACGAGCCTTCCCAAGCAAGGTCTTTTTGCCACGACGCTTCCTGGACTCTACTTCGAACATTTTCTGCCTCTACCGGTCATTCCTACTATGCTTTAGGCCTAACCATTAATTCCCCAATACAAAAAAAAGAAAAGAAATCGTGGCCATCTGTAGAGGTTTTATGCAAAGTGCAGTAAGAGTGACACGATGCTAAGGACCACCGAGGGGGGCTGCGGCTCTTCCTCGTGGCTCGTAAAGCCAAACGGGAGGCGCGGCCTGAGCCAGACCCCAGGTAAGGCCCCGCCGCCCTCCCTGCGGGCTGTGCAGGGCTGTGCAGGGCAGGCAAGTCCCACCTGCTGAGCAGACACCTCGAGGTCTCGGGCCTCGGCCACTCGGGCGGCAGGTCTAATGCCAGAGGCAGGGACGTTGTGGCCGCAAATCCGAGCGCCCCAAAGTTCTCCCAACCTCGGTCGCCGCTAGAGCCCGGGGAGCCGTGTGGTTTGGCAAGAAGCTGAAGCTGAGCATCTGCGACGTGTCCAAAAGCCAAACGTTCCCATTCAGGCAGGGGTGGGAGGTGGCGGCGCCCCAACGGCCATGAGCGATCCCCGCGACACAAAGCCCCGTCCCCACCCCTTCAGCCCAGCTTACAGCGGGGCTGCCCAGCCCTGACCACTTGGGGTTTTCTCCACGTCGTACCCAACACGGGCTCGTTCCTGAACAGGACAGTCCCGTAACCCAGGGGATCGCCACGGTCACCCGAAGGTCTTACTTCGCGCCGAGGAGTGTCGCACTTACCAGCTAGTTTTCCGGTGATTAAAACGGTGTCTTCAAACAGCCAAATGTTGGCTTGGCTTTGCGGGACCAGTGCAAGAGTCACTGACGAATAGACTGCAAAACAGAGCGCAATTGGAGTAGTTTACTAAGTGTGGGGGCGCTGGGTCCGGAATGGTCTGCTCCAGCAGCCCGAGAAGTGGGGGCAGGGGAACCTACGGAAACAAGGAAAACCAGGGGTAAAGTATGACGGGGGCGGGGGGAGAAAGGGGGATACCACAAGGTGAGAACGAAAGGTCAGCCGTCGCTCTTTCCTTTTACTAACTGTATTTCACTATTTTCTTTTACTAATTGCATTTTCCAGTAGTTTATAGCAAAGTGACTAACGATGTTCTCTAACCCCAGATACATATGGTCGGGTTAAACGCTCGAATAATCCTGAATAATCCTCTATTTTCTCCATAGTATAGTATGTATAGTATAGTATGATGTAGAGAGTACTACATAAACTATACTTGGCATTTCTTTCTAATGATTTAAAAAATAATCTTGGGGGAAGCCTGGGTGGCTCAGCGGTTGAGCGCCTGCCTGCAGCCTGGGGCGTGACCCCGGGGTCCCGGGATCGAGTCCAACGTCGGGCTCCCTGCATGGAGCCTGCTTCTCCCTCTGCCTCTGCCTCTCTCTCTCCCTCTCTGTGTCTCTCATGAATAAATAAATAAAATCTTTAATAATAATAATAATAATAATCTTGGCTCCACAATCCAAGGCTCCTGAGATAGACACCACATCCCCGGCTGGCTCTGTCAAACGTCCTGCCGGAGGGTGCACTGGTCTTCATCACGCAGCAGGTGTGCAGGCTCCGCGTTGGCCCAGCGGCAAAACAGGTTAACCCAGAGCGGAACAAAGGGTCCCGGCGACCACGGGAGGCCAGATGTGCCCCCAGAAAGAGGCACCCTCTGGGACCAGGGGGGCTGACCTGGAATCACGAAATTATTTCAAGATTCATGAGCAAGCACAGATCACATGAACTTACTACACGTGGGCTCTCGCTTGCGGGCTCTCCTCCACGCGACGGTCGCCTTTATACTTATTAGCAAGAAATTAACAGAACAAGTGGGTCTTGACCTCAGGACAGGGTAAGACCCACTTGCACGGGAATACTCTCCTGCTTCAAGATCCTGCAAAGGGCTGTGAAGGAAACGTGGAAGAGAGGACAAGACACAAAAAGATACGAAGGGACCTATAATGAAATGCCCCTTCTCCCTTCCAGGGGCAAAGAGGGCTGCCGAGGCAAAGCGCAATTTCAATTCAGGATGCGTTAGGGAGCCGGGAGGGAGGGAGGCAGCGGCTCGGGCCTCGGGAGGAGGGTCACGAGCGCCCTGTCCCACGCGCGGCCACTCTCTCCGTCACACGTAGCGTAAAAGGGGGGGCAGCTCTGACGGCCTAAGGTTACCAACCTTACAGAGAATCTTCTGAACCCCAGTAAGACGTACCCGTAGACTTCCCCTCACTGACAAAATGTGCCTCATTATAAAGGGAATAAATGTCCACTCTGGAAAAGTTGAGACGTACAGACAAGAACGCGACAAAAGGGATGGTCGTCACAACCCCAGCACAGACAATCTTTATTAAATACTTCAGTACATACTCTTCCTGGGTTTTTACCTGTGATTTTTTTGTTTGAATAGTCACACTATTATGTACAGATATTATCTTAAATGAAAACGGGTGAAAATATCTGCGTATAATATTGTGTCCCTCAACAGAAACTTTTCCTAACATTTGCATGGTCACACACTTCATTTTCTTAAGTATCAAGACTTACTGAACCACTATACTAATATATATATATATAATATATAAAGATTTTATTTATTTATTCATGAAAGACACACGAGAGAGAGAGGCAGAGACACAGGCAGAGGGAGAAGCAGGCTCCATGCAGGGAGCCCGACGCGGAACTCGATCCCGGTCTCCAGGATCACGCCCTGGGCCGAAGGCGGTGCCACCCCGGCCACCCTATACTAATATATATTTAGTGTTTTCATTTTTGCTGTTATGGCAAAAAATAATATTTGAATCAACATCTTTGTGTACGAATATGTGTCAATTCTAATTATTTGTCGATCTGATTTTAGGACCAGTGGAATACTGGTCAATGGTCATGAAGATTCTCAAGGCTTCGGACACACATAATTCTGAATTGTTCTCCAGGTGCTTTTGCTGACTTGTACTCCCACCAACCCGGCTTGAGAATGCCCATCATACCTCACTTTGTCAATACCGAGCACGTTCAACTTTTCTTAAACTTTTCTAAGGTGAAAAAAATCTAAGAAATACGTATGTTGGGCAGCCCCGGTGGCTCAGTGGTTTAGCACCGCCTTCAGCCCAGGGCGTGATCCTGGAGACCCGGGATCGAGTCCCATGTCGGGCTCCCTGCATGGAGCCTGCTTCTCCCTCTGCCTGTGTCTCTGCCTCTCTCTCTCTCTCTCTCTGTGTGTGTCTCTATGAATAAATTAAAAAAAAAATCTTAAAAAAAAAAAAGAAATAGGTATGTCTTTGGTGTACAAATCTGAGACTGTTAGGAAAATAAAACATTTTGTCACGTTTAGTGACAAATCATTAGTTTTTTCTTGTTTTGAACATCGCCAGGCCGATTTTGTCCATTTATCTCATTTAGCCAGGGCGTTGGTGTTTTTTCACTAATTTGTATGAATTATTTGCCTATTACGAATATTACTCCAAGGGGGGCCTGGGTGGCTCAGTCGGTGAGGCATTCAACTCTTGGTGTGGCTCAGGTCGTGACCTCCGGGTCCTGAGATCGGGCCCCACATTGGACACCAAGGTCAGCATGGAACCTGCTTAGACTCTCTCTCTCCCTGCCCCTCCCCTTCCTCCTGTGTTCTCACTCCCAATAAATAAATAAATAAATAAATAAATAAATAAATAAATAAATAAAATCATTAGAAATATGTTCCTCCTTATTGTTTCATATTTTTCCTTAGACATATTTCCTGAGATATAATTGACACATAACTTATGAGCTTCAGGTGTACAACATAACGATTCAATATTTGTATATATGGCAACATGATCGCCACAGCGTCTAGTTAACATCCACCACTATACGCAGGCACATTCTCCCCCCGTGATAAGAACCTCTAAGATCTACTCTCTTAGCAACTTCCAAATATACAGTACAGTATTAGGTATTATTAACTACAGTCGCCATGCTACACTGTACCTTTTTTTAAAAAATAGTGAAATCTACTTTTTATGATCTCTTACATTGCTTTAAAGCTTAAGTAGACCATCCTAATAAAAAAAACAGTAGTTTTTTATTTTTCTTGTATTTAATATGATTTGATTTTCCACATTTGAACTCTATGAGCAATATATTTAGAATATAAATCCTAACTCATTTACTCCAAATAGTTAACCAAAATATCCTAACACTACCTCCTGAATATTGAATTCAGCCTTTTCTGTCTGATTGATAATGGTACCTTATCATAGATTACATTTTCTAAATATATATATATATTGATTACATTTTCTTCTACATGCTACCATCTGATTTGTACCACAGTATCACAGAGTTTTAGTTGTGTAGCTATATAATATTTTAATTACTTGAAATGGCAAATCACCTCTAATAAATATTCTTTTAAAATTATTTCCAGGCATTTTTCCACATTTATTCTCCAAGGATTATCCTGCTACGTTTTTTTTTTTAAAAATTAGGAAGAACTGAAACTTTTACAATATTCGGGTTTTCTAAAGAACTATAACGTTTTGCCATTTATTCAGATTTTTAGTTTTGTTAAGGTTTATCAGTAACATTTGGTCGCTTTATTTTCCCTAACACATGGTTATTTCACACTTTTTAAAGACTTCCCTGCATATTTTGTTTGTTCTTGTTGTTCTGAGAGGCATTTCATGTCCCATAACTGGTAACTACTTCTGGCATATAAGAATGTGTACTGATTTTTACCAATGCTTAATCCACAATCAGTAATTCTGTCAAATTCCATTAATTTCGGGAGTTTTAAGATTCATGCTTTGTAATTCTCCAGGGATGTGATGATAACGGATAATAGTAATGGTCTTGATTCTTTCTTTCTCATAGCCATTCCCCTTTTTTGGTCTGTTGATCTATTTTTGCTGATAAGAACTTGTATAATGTAAGATTATACGGACATCTGTGTTCAGCTTATTTTAGTAGGATCATCTCTAACATTTTACAGTTAAGTACGATTTTGAGATATTCGCATGTCAAGGAGATCTTTGTGGTCCTAGTTTCCACGGAGCTTTTTCTTAGGCACAGATGATGAACTTACAAGATGCACTTCAGACAGTTGTCGATGTTATCATCTGGCAGTTCCAATGGGATCTAATAGGGTGTGTAAAGTCAATAGAGTAACACATTTGGCATCCTTATAGACCTACAAAGAAGGAAGATCCTACTTGGTCTTAACAGAAAGCTAAATTTAAATGTGGTGAAATTCTTTTTTTACTATTCTGTTAAGGATTTTTGTACTTAGAGTGTAAGTTAGATAGATTGGCCTACAGAGGAGCATTTGTGTATATGACAGAGAGAGAGCACATATGAGAGCATTTAATTTTGCACTACCTTTGTTAGGTCTCAGAATCAAGGCTGCACTGGTTTTATAAAATGATTTGGAGTAACTTTTTTTTTTTTTAATAGCGTTTGAATCAAGCTATTTTTACTCACAACATTTTATCCATGGCTATTGGCCTACCTCATCTAAAACAACATAATCATTTATATTATTGCAAAATTGTTTACTAGGTTTTTTAAGATTATTACCATCCAATTTGATAAGGAACATTACTATGGTTTAAAAGATTTTATAGGGCGGCCCAGGTGGCTCAGCAGTTTAGTGCCCGCCTTCAGCCGGGTGTGATCCTGGAGTCCCAGGATCAAGTCCCGCGTCGGGCTCCCTGCGTGGAGCCTGCTTCTCCCTCTGCCTGTGTCTCTGCCTCTCTCTGTGTCTCTCATGAATAAGTAAATAAAATCTTAAAAAAAAAAAGTTTAAAAAAATAAAAATAAATAAAAGATTTTATATTTTTTCTTCTTGTACTTCCCTATTTGTTTAGATTAACCAGATACACACGTAATTTATTTTATCTCAAAGAACTAGCATTTTGTCAATGATCTCTTCTTTATATTTTCTAATTAATGTTCATCTGCTTTTATCTTTATTTCTTTTTTCCCATCTTACTTTTGGTTTCTTTCATTATTCTTCTAACTTTCATTTAATGAATAATTGTGCTTGATGTCTGGCTTAAAAAAAAAAAAAAAAAAAAAAAACTAAAGCATGGAAGACCACGAATTCACCTCAGACATATCCCTACTAGATTTCTGAGTCATGATTTTATTAAATCTTATTCACATGAAGCTTGGTTTACCTAGTTCATTTTTCATTTTCTTTCTCATTCTAAACTTGAACAATGTCTCAAGAACTCAAATGTTCCCAATATGAAACCAAATAAAGCATCTAAATTCTAACTTAAAAATAAATTAACATAACTAAACATAATTTAAAAAAATTAACCATCACAATTTTTAAAAAAAGCAAGCAAGCAAGCAAGACTGGCTACCTCATGTATCACACTTCCAATCAGCCAGACTTACATTCTAGGATTACAGATCTATGGTCTGTACTTCCCAATATCCGAGCAGTCACCCTAAGTCCTATTTTTTTTTTTTATTTATTTATGATAGTCACACAGAGAGAGAGAGAGAGGCAGAGACACAGGCAGAGGGAGAAGCAGGCTCCATGCAGGGAGCCCGATGTGGGATTTGATCCCGGGTCTCCAGGATCGCGCCCTGGGCCAAAGGCAGGCGCCAAACCGCTGCGCCACCCAGGGATCCCCTAAGTCCTATTCATTCTTATTTTTCCCTCAAATTTACTGAGCTATAGCTGACATGACAGTGTAAGTCTGAGGTGTGCGTGATGATTTGATAAGTGTTTATCCCGTGAAATGATCACACAATAATTACCAATCCTTTCCTCAGTGAGTCTCCTGCACTCACCTTCTCTTCATCCCTCTCTCGCATCAGGCTCTCGTTACCGTCCACCAGGAGCACAAGCGGGGCTTTGGAGCAAGGCTCCCTGAATCCACCGTAGCCCTGCTTTTGGCCTAAACGTCATACACTGTGAAGTAAATCCAATTTCCGAACAACTTACAGTTTTTGCATTCAGGAATCTGTGATAACTGCCTTATTTTTCAGCACATAAATCTAAACCTTTCGTCTCCTCTTTTGAGAACATCCTTTGGTCATCTGGCCCAGCCTGCGTCTAACCCTCCGGCATGCCAAGCCCCCTCTGCCACCTGCAGACAAGCTTTGTCCCTGAGCACAGCTCTTGCTCAGGATTCCTTCAAGCCTTTGTGGGGTAAAAAAAAAAAAAAAAAAATCAGGGCCCCTGGGTGGCTCAGTGGGTGAGCCTCTGCCTTCGGCCCAGGACATGACCCCGGGGTCCAGAGATCGAGTCCTGCATCAGGCTCTGCATGGAGCCTGCTTCTCCCTCTGCCTGCGTCTCTGCCTCTCTCTGTGTGTCTCTCATGAATAAATAAATAAAATCTTTTTAAAAAAATCATGTTTTCTTCAAACTGGCTCTCCTTCCAACCTCTCTGTATTGACTTCACATAGGTTTTCTCAGTTTCCGTTTACCAGAATGGATGTCTGCCATTACATCTACCAGATCGTAAACTCCATTTACATTTAGTAAAGGCAAGACCCTACGTAAGTGCTTACTTGGCATTTTTCCAGTCTTCCAAGGCAGGGGAGTCAACACGTAGCCATCTTTGTGAGCGACAATGGTTAAGCTGAGCCCTAATTTGTAGGGTACTTTTATCAACACTGCTCCATTGTCCGTAGTTACTGCAGAGTTTGTTTTCGTGTAGTTCACAAACACTTCTACGGCCGCCTGGCTCAGGTACTGACGGCTGATGATGTCATTCACCTGCACTTTCAGCATAAAGACAGACACTGGAAGAGGAAAACAAGCCAGAAATGGCAGCGTGTTAGATCCCAGAATGCTGTGTGCTATCACTCAAGACATCCGAATAACAGCCCCAAACTGCTGATAAAATCTGGAAATCCATATATGTAAATCCATGGATGGAAATCCATCCATATGTATGGATGGATTGCTAGGACGAGGTATGAAAACATCCCGACAAATTCATTATTCCTCCTAAAACTGAATAAAATTTGAATTTATTGTTAATAAGACAGTATTCCAATTTTTTTCTACCAATAAAAATTATAAAAATAAAAGGAAGCAGTGAATAAGGGGACGACAGAGGTTCTCTCCTCAGAAAAACACACTTTGACTTGGCCTCACTAATTTCAATGCTATCCATTAACGAACTCAAACTATAGTCCGCGGTCCTAGAATAAAATGCAATCTCCCCAAACCCCGTGCGTGGCCAGCTCCTTTGTTTTGTGCTGTTGCCTGGAAAGCAAAGGGACGTGTTTCAAATGACAAGACATCAAAATGACATCGTTAAAATATCAAGAAGCATTATCTGTTAAATAAACATAACAAAGCGTAGTAAGGTAAGAAATTGAGAAAAATCAAAATCGGCTTGTTTCTAACTTAAACCTCCAGCTTCACAGATCTTGATAACACGCTCATGAGTTTCCCAGCACTGAGGTCTTGTTATAAAAGAACTTGTGCCGGGATCCCTGGGTGGCACAGTGGTTTGGCGCTTGCCTTTGGCCCAGGGCGCGATCCTGGAGACCCGGGATCGAATCCCACATCAGGCTCCCGGTGCATGGAGCCTGCTTCTCCCTCTGCCTATGTCTCTGCCTCTCTCTCTCTCTCTCTCTGTGACTATCATAAATAAATAAAAATTAAAAAATAAAATAAAATAAAAGAACTTGTGCCACCACGGAGAAGCCTTTGCAGCGCCTGTATCACAACACCTTTGCCAAAGATGCCTTCTCTTGCACCATTAATGGTGCAAAGCCATCCCTAGAGACGTGACTTGGGGGCAGTTACTTCTCAAAGGCCCTTTGCTCCTCTGTAAAATCAGAACAGTCAACTACTTTGAGGTAGTAAAATGAAATCACGCAAATAATGTGCTCAGCACAGTGGTTGGTTGTCACTTAATATCGTTATTAATAATAATAATCAGCCCGTAACTGGAGACCCTCTCACATACATCAGAGGCATCAGTAAGGAATCACGAGGGCAGCCCGGGCAGCTCAGCAGTTTAGCGCCGCCTTCGGCCCAGGGTGTGATCCCGGAGTCCCAGGATCAAGTCCCACATCGGGCTCCCTGCATGGAGCCTGCTTGTCCCTCTGCCTGGGTCTCTGCCTCTCTCTGTGTCTTTCATGAATAAATAAATAAAATCTTTTAAAAAATAAAAATAAAAATAAGGAATCACGGGGGGAGGGGGGGGCACTTGCGTGGCTCAGTCGGTTAAGGGTCCAACGCTTGGTTTCCACCCAGGTCACGACCTCAGGGTCCTGAGACGGAGCCCTGCATCATTACTATTATTACTTTTTATAGATAAATTCAGGAGTATCAGGTATGCTGAGGCCAACTAAGCCTTGGGCTTTAGCACCTGCTGTTCCTTAAATTATTTAACTATTTTCTCATCATTTTGTAAGTTTAGCCCATTGCTCAAAAAAAAAAAATATGTTTGTAACACTTAAAATCAAAATATGAAGAAGGACTGGAGATAAACGCATTCCTGATGCCAAGCCTCGCAGGTCTTTTATCACAAAAATCTCACTTTACCTTTGTGACACCTGTGACATCAAGTCCACTTTGCCAGTGAAAGCATGAGAATCCAGACGGGTCACACGGACCCACCCAAGCCTCACACATGGTCGAGGCCTTGTCAGCCCTCAGTGTCCCCGCGAACGACTGCGAAGCCAATTTCACGCCCTGCAACAGGGAGTCCTGGGGTCCCACTATTAAAGTCCATTCACGGAATACAGTGTCGCAGCTGCTGAGCAAGGCTTGCGTAACACCAAGTACACAGGACAAAAGGGCGCTTTTTCCCCAAGACACAAGCTCAGGCTAACCCGCGGCCTCACACTCCAGTGGGAAACGCAACTGGGGTGAGCACATCGGTAAATGAGAGGTGGTACCCCATGCCCCACGACGGCCCGCCCGGGGCCCAGCGGTGCAGTCGGACGGCCAGCAGCCGTCCCTTCAAAACCAGTCCCCCGGCCGTCCAGCCCCTGCCCCAGGATGAGGCCAGCGAAGGGGCCCGGGAGCCGCCAGGAGGTACCCCTGTCCCTGGGCGCCCTGGCTGGTGCCTTCACAGGCCTGCCCGTTGGCTCCGGGGCTGCGGCCCGGCCTCTGCCGTTGGGGTCGCCATTGGGGTCACGGTCAGGGTCACAGTCAGGGTCACCGTCCAGGTCCCTCCCCTCACCACAGGCCCCGGCCCCCGCAGCCAAAGTCACACAGGGTGAGCACCTGCACCTGCACCCGCACCTGTACCAACACCAGCACCAGCACCCGCACCTGCAGCCACACCTGTACCCGCACCTGCACCCACACCTGCACCCACACCTGCACCTTCATCTGCACCTGCACCCGCACCCACACCCTCATCTGCACCTGCACCTGCATCCGCACCCGCACCTGCAGCCACACCTGTACCCGCACGTGCACCCTCACCTGCACCTGCACCCGCACCCGCACCTGCACCTTCATCTGCACCTGCACCCGCACCCTCATCTGCACCTGCAGCTCCGCGGGGCTGCCGCAGCCACTGAAGGCCGCTCCCGGCCCGCGTCCTCCCCGGAGCTGCGGAGGGAAGGGTGGGCTTGGCACCAGGAAGGACCCGCAGGGGGAAGCGCCCGAGGGCGCGGGCTTCATGTGGGCAGCCCCCCCCCCCCCCCGGCGGCCCAGCGCCCGGCTCCACAGCGCGCAGCAGCGGGAATCCTGAGCTACTCGTCTGCTCCGAACACCCGTTCCAGAAGTTCTCAGAGCCTCGCAGCCCAACCCCGAGCGCAGCAAGCCCTGGAGCTAAGCGCCTGCGGCCACCCCTGCGTACCGCGGCCCCGTCCCGCAGGCGGGCGGTCGGCCGAGGCCTCCCGAGGGCGGCTGCTCCCGGAATGTTCTCGGCGCCTTCTAAGGCCCAGTGGAGCTGCTGCCGCTCCTCGGCAGGACCGTGTGCAGGCTCAAGTGGATGAGGAGATGGCTGGTCAAAGCCGGGGGCAAGTGCTCTGCAGGGGCCCCCCCAGGCCCGCACAGCACGGCGGCCCCGAAGACGCTGACGAGCGCAGGTCCCCCACAGCGTCGGGCCTCGGGGCGGCCGGGAAGCAGAGGCCGCGCTGGCTCCGAGCGGGCAGACGAGGTGTCCTGCTCACGCACGCGCCCCCAGGCCCGGTGCTGAAACGTGACGCGTGTTGTCCAAGGTCACCCCAAGACAGGCCCGCACCCCCGTCCCCGTTTTACGGCCGGGAAACCGGCTAAAGCGCAACTCGGGAAGCGTCGGGGCAGGTCACAGGCTCCTGCGACTCCAGGGCCCAAGCACTCCAGGGCCACAGCCTGAGTGGAAAAGCCTCAGGCTGGGGTGTCGCAGGCCCTGGCCTCCCGGGGGGGGGGGGGGGGGGGGGTGGTGCACCTGCCGCCCTCGTGGCCTCGCCCCCGCCCCCGCCCACTGTCTGGTCCCAGCGTGAGCAACAGCAGCAAACCAGCACTTAGGACAAGAGACACAGGGGCGCCCAGTGGCCCAGCGGTGGAGCACCTGCCCCTGGCCCAGGGCGTGACCCCGGGGTCCCGGGATCGAGTCCCGCGTCAGGCTCCTTGCCTGGGGCCTGCTTCTCCCCCTGCCTGGGTCTCTGCCTCTCTCTCTCTCTCTCTCTCTCTCTCTCTCTCTCTCTGTGCCTTTCATGCATAAATAAATAAAATCTTTAAAAAACAACAACAAAGACAAAAAGCCTCAGCGGGAGGCCTGCCCACTGCAATTCAAGGAGCACGAACACTTCCCTTTCCTCCAAATGAAGGGAAAAGTCCAGAACCGCCTGCCCGTGACTTAAAGAGGAGGCTGCTGAGTCCAGGAGGCCGACAGGGCTGGCGGCCAGAAGGTATCCACGTACACCCACCTCTTACCTCTCTGCCTCCTTGACGACCCCCCCCCCCCCCGCCAGGCCTCTCCTCCAACAGAAACACTTCGGCGTTTAGATGGGGCAGATTCTGTGATTAAATACATAATCCTCAGCCACAGGGGCCTCGGCCTCCACGAGCCACCCACTCTCCATTGCACTCTGCAGCTTTCCGCGCACTTGGTATTTTCCCTGTCACTTAATTATAATCATTATGTCTCGCCCACATAATCTTCTTCTCAATATGTCACCGTTACTTTTTTTTTTAAGGTTTTATTTATTTATTCATGAGAGACACAGAGAAAGATGCAGGGACACAGGCAGAGGGAGAAGCAGGCTCCATGCAGGGAGTCTGATGTGGGACTTGAACCGGGACCTGGGGTCACGACTTGACCCAAAGGCAGATAGATGCTCCACCGCTGAGCCCCCGAGGGCTTTTTTTTTTAAGATTTCATTTATTCATTCATGAGAGACACAGAGAGAGAGAGAGAGAGAGAGGCAGAGACACAGGAGGAGGGAGAAGCAGGCTCCATGCAGGGAGCCCAGCGTGGGACTCCATCCCGGGTCTCCAGGATCGTGCCCTGGGCTGAAGGCAGGTGCTAGATTGCTGAGCCACCCGGGCTGCCCCCCCCAGGGCTTTTAGGAGCGGTTCGGTATCAAATGATTCCAGCTGAACGCCCAGCAAACACATGATCTAGATGCTGAGAGAAACAAAGGAAAGCTAAAGTACCCACGGATGAGCACGGTGCTCGGGCCGCCCGCCGGGGAAAGTCTAACCCTCACACACTCCAAAAGCCCGTTAGGTAGTGAGAACCACAAAACCCAAGAGGCTGCTCCACACGTAACGGGGCCCTCCTGGAAAAGCACGTTAGAACCAAGCCTGTATCATGAATCTGCTTTAGGGTGGACACGGGTAACTCACAGCCCAGGAAGGGTCTTAGAAAAGTGAAGCCAGCCACTTGTTCGGCGACCACCGAGAGCTTGCAGCGGGGCAGGCTGATAAATTATGACCCTACTGGGGACCCCTGGGGGGCTCAGCGGTTTAGCACCTGCCTTCGGCCCACGGTGTGACCCCAGGGTCCCGGGATCGAATCCCACGTCGGGCTCCCTGCATGGAGCCTGCTCCTCCCTCTGCCTGTGTCTCTGCCTCTCTCTCTCTCTCTCTCTCTCTCTGTGTCTCTCATGAATAAATAAATAAAATCTTTAAAAAAAAAATTATGAAAAAAAAAAATAAAAAAAAAATAATAAAAAATTTAAAAAAAAAAAATTATGACCCTGCTTCTTCTCCAGACAACTTGACATCACCCTATTATGCTGTTACTGGCACATCGGTTACAGCTGTGCCCACGGAGAAGCCACCTTATTTTCACGTTTCTCCAGGAAAAAATCTAGCCCTGCTTCTTTTCCATTATATTTCAAGCATCTAACAACGACTTCGTATGGAACGATCTTTTTTTTTTTTTCTTTAAGGAATATCATGCTAAAAACCTGCTAGCTTTATGAAGAAGCTTTTGTAGACGGATTGCAGATCAAATTTTATCTAGAAGATACTCTAACGAATTTTAAGATTTCAGTGAGGTTTATTATGCACGCTCATGAGAACTAGGCTAGAAATGAAAAGCATAAAAATAGAGTGGGATGAAGTGGTTGGTGGGGGACGAGTGGAAATATTCACCTACGGGGTCACCTGGGGGCTCAGTCTGTTAGGCATCCGCCCTGGGCTCGGGTCATGATCTCAGGGTCCTGGGATCGAGTCCTGCATCGGGCTCCCTGCTTCTCCCTCTGTCCCTCCTCACCCAGCTCATCATGTTCTCTCTCTCTCAAATAAATAAAATCTTTAAAAAACACAAAATATTCACCTACATTATCTCATCCATCGAATATTTATAGCCCACTTCGGGCTAGATCTCTAGCAGGTATTAGGGATACAAACATTAAAAAGACACAGTGTTGGGACGCCTGGGGGGCTCAAGGGTTGAGCATCTGCCTTCGGCTCAGGTCGTGACACCAGGGTCCCGGGATCGAGTCCCACATCGGGTTCCCTGGGTGGAGCCTGCTTCTCCCTCTGCCTGTGTCTCTGCCTCTCTTTGTGCCTCTCAGATAAACCTCTTTAGATAAAATCTAAAAGAAAATAATAATAATATATCCATCCTGAAAAGAGGTACCTGTACCCCCAGGTTCACTGCAGCATTATTCAGAATAGTCAAGATATGGGAAGAACCTAAATGCACAACCGTGGATGAATGAATCAAGAAAATATCGATACGTACAGTGGACTATTACTCGACCTTAAAAAAAGAAGGAAATCCTGCCGGTTGCTACAATACGGATGGACCTGGAGGATGTTATGCTAAGGGAAATACGGCGGACACCGAAAGATAAATAACATTATGATCTCGCGTATACGTGGAATCCAGAATTATGGGATCCCTGGGTGGCGCAGCGGTTTGGCGCCGGCCTTTGGCCCAGGGCGCGATCCTGGAGACCCGGGATCGAATCCCACATTAGGCTCCCGGTGCATGGAGCCTGCTTCTCCCTCTGCCTGTGTCTCTGCCCCTCTCTCTCTCTCTCTCTGTGACTATCATAAATAAATAAAAATTAAAAAAAAAAAAAAAGAAACTGATAGAAGCAGAGAGTAGGATGGTGATTGCCAGGCCTGGGGGGAGGTGGACGTGATGCTCAAAGTACAGTAAGTTCCAGTGTTATAAGATAAATAAGTTCTCAGGATTCGCTATCCAGCATAGTGCCTACTGCTAATGATGCTGTATTACATATTTAAAATCTGCCAAAAGGGTGAATCTCTAAGTGCTCTTACCACAAAAAAAAAAAAAAAAGAAAAAAATTGACAATAATACTAATAATAGGGACAGGAAGAAACTTTGCAAGGGGATGAATATGCATATGGCCTTGATGCTGGGGGTGGATTCATGGGCGTAAGCCCAAACGCATGGAGTGTGTACATGGAACATACACAACTTTTAACGTGTCAGTCATACCTTGATGAAGGTGGTTTTTAAAAATATCCAAAAACGTGAATTTAATATTTACTTTAAAATCAGTTTGCACCATCATTTCTGTATGGGGACTATGTCAAACATTTTTAGTCCAGCGCCTGCCCATTCACTCTCTCCGGTTTTCCATCATCTGACTTTTTTGGTCCATTACAGTAGAGACTTTGTGGTGAGAACCCAAAAGATGACAAATTTCTGGCCACAGCCCAAGTCAGGGTTTATTCATTCTTCACCATTTCCCTACAAGGTACCTAGTCACAGAAATCTTAATTTAGAGCTGACCATGCAAATACCTTTAAGACATAAATGGAAAACATCCGGCCCCAAACTTAAAGGCCTGTGTATTTAAGACCCTCAGTAGAGACAGACGCAGTCGTCACGGTTGCCTGTGGATGAGTCTGAGGCCACAGTTCCCAGTGAGAGATACATGATCACACCAATTACAACCACAAACAACTACTAAAATTCCTTTTTCCTTTTGGAAATTAATACTTTGCCTTCCTCTTCGTAAGAATATTTAACTTGGAGATTTGGACTAGAGGATAATGCTGACGACGACGACGACGTAGCAAAACTTGCTAAATAAATATAAAACAACTGTATTACAGCAAAGATCAAATGTAGAATTTTTACTCTTACTGCTACAAAGCGATACCGACTCTTTCTCCCAGGGTCCCCAGCACCATTTCCCTATTTTAATTGGAAGGGTCGAAAGTTGAGGAAAAAAGCAAGGACGACAAAGAAGCTTATAAAGACAAAGGACCATATTGTTCCATATTCTATAAAGCGGAGAGGAAGGGGCCAGGGCTGCAACGGTTTGGTCTTCACAGCTCTTCAAATATGGACCTACGGCCTTGTTCCTTTAAAGGAACAAAAGAGGATCCCCGGGTGGCTCAGCGGTTTAGCATCGGGCTTCAGCCCAGGGCGTGACCCTGGGGACCCCGGATCGAGTCCCACGTCGGGCTTCCTGCAGGGAACGTGCTTCTCCCTCTGCCTGTGTCTCTGCCTCTCTCTTTGTCTCTCATGAATAAATAAATAAAACCTTTAAAATTTAAAAAAAAAAATAAAGGAACAAAATACGGCTAAATTAAAACAAAACAAGCAAACATCGCTAAAATAGAAAAGCCATCACTTAAGTACCATCACTTAAGTACCAGACTGGATCCACGATGCTCAATGGCTCTGGAATCGAACAGAAAAAAAAAAACAAAAAAACAAAACAAAAAACAAAAAAAACTGTTCCTGCTTGAAGCAGAAACAAATTTATTTGAAGTAAATTAATATTACAGAGAAAATGTCGAATCTAAGAAGGAATCAAAGAAAGAGAATAAGGACATTATCTCCAAAGGTGACACGTTACAAACCAAATAAAAAACACATTTTCTCCATTATGACCAGAGGCTTATTAAGTGAGTAGGAATCTCCAAAACGAGTGGCGTGGGGAACAGAAAAGAGTCCTTCTGACTTAAGAAGAAGCACACAGTGGGGCGCCTGGGTGGCTCAGTCGGTCAAGCAGCCGACTCTTGATTTAGGGGCTCAGGTCCTGATCTCAGACTTGCGAGTCCAAATCCACTTTGAGCTTCATGGTGGGCAAGGGGCCTACTTAAAAAATAAAAAATAAGGGCAGCCCGGGGGGCTCAGCGGGTTAGCGCCGCCTTCAGCCCAGGGCGTGACCCTGGGGACCCCGGATCGAGTCCCACGTCGGGCTCCCTGCATGGAGCCTGCTTCTCCCTCCTCCTGTGTCTCTCTCTCTCTCTGTGTCTATCATGAATAAATAAATAAATTCTATGGGCACCTGGACGGCTCAGTTAGTTCAACGTCTGACTCTTGAGTCGGGCTCAGGATATGACCTCGGGGCCCTGGGACCAAGCCCCCCTCGGATTCCAGGGTCAGCAGGGAGTCTACGGGTGGAGTCTCGCTCTCTGCCCCTGCCCCCCTCGCGTGCATGCTCACGCTCACTCTCTCAAACAAATAAATCTTAAAAAATAAAGAAAAAAAAGGGGAATAAAAAAAGAAAAGCAATTATATAAAGATTAGGTTCCACCAATTATTACTCAACTTTACATCATCTGTTGGATAATACTCTAGTAATTAATCACCAAGAAATCAAAATGGAGTTGGAAATAAGACTGGAAACACGTAAGATAGATGAAAACAAAGCAAAAACTGCTATCAGGGGGAGAAAAAAAACCCATTTGGGAAAATAACGAAACGTTTTTAATATAAACAGTATTTTGTGAAATCCATTGCACAAAGACTTGTGTGTCTTGGTAAATCGCTATTAAAAGGAATAAATAACCATGAGGAATCTTTGACTAGTTCGTGTTTTCCCCCGGGTGTGTCAAAGATTGACGAAGGCGCGTGGGAGAAAGGGGACCTCTGGAGAGCCATCGCTGCTGCCTGTCACCCACGTGGCGCCGGCAAGTGTGCGGGGCGTGCGGGGTGTGCGAGGCGGGGCTCCGCAGCGGCTGGCGGGCTTCCCTCGGTCGCACAGAGCCACAGCCTCCTCTGCAATTTAGCGGCTCAGCGTCAAGCACCCCAGGTGGTGTGATCTAGGAAGCCTGGAGGGGACCAGCCGTCCGGGGAGAAAGGGAACCCACTCGGTGCTGTGTATAAGCCGCCCGGCCTACCGGACTAAGAATATCCCCGAAACTCACCCCCAGAAGTCCCTTCCCTCCAGGCTCCCAGCCAGGGTGCAGAAGCTGCAGAGGGCCCAGGACCGCCCCCTGGGCCGCCCAGTGCCAAGCTGGGGGGCCTGCAGCAGGAGAGAACGCACACGGCGTCCACGGCGCGGGCCCCCGGCCTGGGCTCCGGGTCCCCACCCGGCCCTGCCAACCGCCCGCGACGGGCCCTGGTCCTCGCTCCCGCAGGCCGGGTCTCCTGAGTGCGGCCCTGCGGGGCACCAGCAGGACACCAGCGAGGCACCTGCGGGGCACCTGCAGGGACATGAGGGACACCTACGGGGCACCTGTGGAGCACCTGCGGGGCACCTGCAGAGCACCTGCGGGGTACCTGCGGGGCACCTGCGGGGTACCTGCGGGGCACCTGCGGAGCACCTGCAGAGCACCTGTGGGGTACCTGCGGGGCACCTGTGGGGTACCTGCGGGGCACCTGCAGGGCACCTGCAGAGCACCTGTGAGGTACCTGCGGGGCACCTGCAGAGCACCTGTGGGGTACCTGTGGGGCACCTGTGGGGTACCTGCGGGGCACCTGCAGGGCACCTGCAGAGCACCTGTGAGGTACCTGCGGGGCACCTGCAGAGCACCTGTGGGGTACCAGCGGGGCACCTGCGGAGCACCTGCAGGCTGCCGTGCACCCAGCTGCCCCCCCCCCCAGCACCTGTCTCCCGCCGCCCAGGGCTGCGGAGAGGAGCGTGCACGCAGGCCAGGCCCCAGCAGGGGACCACGCCTTCCAGAGCCACCATCGGCCGGGGGCAGCCCCTGGCACGGCCTGACGCAGGAGGCACCAAACACCAGGATCTGGCCCCTCAGGTCCCGAAGTGCTCCCCGGGCCCCAACAGGCCCTCACTTCTCACGCAGGCACCACAGTGGCATCCGCGGACCCGGCGGGGCCCGGGGCCTGGAAGGTGCACGGTGCTCCCCTCCAGTCACCGGCAGGACATCACCGGGCGCAGGGGGCAGCGACTGCCGGACACCAAGCACAGGTGTGAAGACGGAGGAGCCCCGGGTCACGGCGGGAGGCACGAACGAGTCACACGGGGGCTCTGAAGGCACGCCCGCCTACAAAGGGCCCGCTCCCCGAGTTGTCTTAGTCTCAACACTCCCGGAAACCACTGGTTTTCAAAACACAAGGGTGGCAAAGCCCCCGTGTCCACTTGCCCCCCCCCTCCCTGAGCGCGTGGCTGTCGGAACGGACATTGGGTGCAATAGTAAAGGAGCAGCCCACGAAGCCTCAGCAGGGTCGCCCGGGGCCGTGCTCCTGCTGTCGGCCTTCCCAGCACCCCGCTCCCCGGGCCTAGGGCAGCGGCTCGCAACCCGGGTAAACATGAAATCATGTGGGGAAACCTTTGCTAGAGCCCAGCCCCTACCCCGGTCCAATTAAGTCAGAATCAGCGCAGATGGGGTCCGGGGAATCACATATTTTAAAAGGTCCCAGATGATGCTAATTCACAGTCAAGCTGCGAACCACTGACCCAGGATAAAAAAAGGAAGCATGTCCCGGGGGAGAGGGAGACGACCTAAGGCCATCCTCCTTGGCTCCACTGTCCTGTGTCTTTTAATATAAAAGGATTTAAATTACTTATGTTGGGGCAGCCCCGGTGGCTCAGTGGTTTAGTGCCGCCTGCAGCCCAGGGCATGATCCTGGGGTCCCGGGATCGAGTCCCACGTCGGGCTCCCTGCATGGAGCCTGCTTCTCCCTCTGCCTGTGTCTCTGCCTCTCTCTCTCTCTCTCTCTCTCTGCATCTCTATGAATAAATAAATAAAATCTTAAAAAAAAATAAAAAATAAAAAATAAAAATAAATTACTTATGTTGGACGGCAGTGGGCTCGGTGGTGGTCCCCCCTTTGCTGGCCCCACAGGTGCGAGCACCCCAGGGAATCAGAGACGCAGGACCCGGGCACGAAAGAGCCCCCACCTCAGGCTGCATCTCCTGATAGTCGTTGCCACTGGGCCTGTCTGCGTCCTGCTATTTAAAAGGGTTTGAAAAAAATAAAAAATAAAAAATAAATAAAAGGGTTTGGCTTCACTCAATATTTTTTAGTAGTTTTTATTTTCTAACATATATAGAAAATTTAGAAAATAGAGGAAAAAAATAGAAAAAAAATAAAAGTTATTTCCTAATTCAGTGTCTCAGAAGTAACTCGGATTCCAGGTGGTCCTTTGTTTTCTTTTTTTTGTTTTTTTTTTATAAATTTATTTTTTATTGGTGTTCAATTTGCCAACATGTGAGACATGTGGTCCTTTGGAAAGCATACTGGGAAAAGGAATAGATTCACCAAACTAAGATTCTATTGCGTGTACGTGTCACTACGTACATGGTGATGCAAGCGTGACGTTAGGCGGGAAGGAAGGTCGGCAAACTGATACTGGCCCTATCACCTGTCGGGGGTCACGGGTCAGGGCAGCAACAGGACGCGCTCGCTCGCCTTGCAGGTGGGAGAGAAGCGGCCGACGGAGCCGGTCACAAGCTGCGTGAGACCACGGGTCCATGGTATTAAATACGCGTGAAAACTGCCACATTTTATTACTGAACAACCTTCTCTGGGTTACGTTCGTTGGACCTTTGCCCATGAGCGTTCGCTCAGTCGCTTCTATTTCTCACATTTGCCAACGATGCTCTACTTAGAAACCCAGGCACCTGCACGCTCCTCTGAAATGTCGACTATTTCCTTAGGAGGAGAAATATCAGGTCAAGAGTATAAACGGTTGAAAGCCTCTCGACTTGTGTCACTGAAACGCCTTCCAGAAAGCGATTCCGGTTTATAGGGTGAACGGGGCAGCCACGGTGGGCAGATGAGCAGGTGTGCTGCCACCTGCCCAGGGAGCTCGTGCGGGAAAAACCAAACTTCAGCAAAGCTCCCAAGTCATCCCAGTTTCCCTTAAACCAACCTTCAGCAGAGCTCCCAGATCATCCCAGTTTCCCTTAAACCGACCTTCAGCAGAGCTCCCGTGTCATCCCAGTTTCCCTTAAACCAACCTTCAGCAGAGCCCCCAAATCATCCCAGTTTCCCTTAAACCGACCTTCAGCAGAGCTCCCGTGTCATCCCAGTTTCCCTTAAACCAACCTTCAGCAGAGCCCCCAAATCATCCCAGTTTCCCTTAAACCAACCTTCAGCAGAGCTCCCAGATCATCCCGGTTTCCCTTAAACCAACCTTCAGCAGAGCTCCCAGATCATCCCGGTTTCCCTTAAACCAACCTTCAGCAGAGCTCCCAAGTCATCCCAGTTTCCCTTAAACCAACCGTCAGCAGAGCTCCCAGATCATCCCAGTTTCCCTTAAACCAACCTTCAGCAGAGCTCCCAGATCATCCCGGTTTCCCTTAAACCAACCTTCAGCAGAGCTCCCAAGTCATCCCAGTTTCCCTTAAACCAACCGTCAGCAGAGCTCCCAGATCATCCCGGTTTCCCTTAAACCAACCTTCAGCAGAGCTCCCAGATCATCCCGGTTTCCCTTAAACCAACCTTCAGCAGAGCTCCCAAGTCATCCCAGTTTCCCTTAAACCAACCGTCAGCAGAGCTCCCAGATCATCCCGGTTTCCCTTAAACCAACCTTCAGCAGAGCTCCCAGATCATCCCAGTTTCCCTTAAACCAACCTTCAGCAGAGCTCCCAAGTCATCCCAGTTTCCCTTAAACCGACCTTCAGCAGAGCTCCCAGATCATCCCAGTTTCCCTTAAACCAACCTTCAGCAGAGCTCCCAGATCATCCCAGTTTCCCTTAAACCAACCTTCAGCAAAGCTCCCGTGTCATCCCAGTTTCCCTTAAACCGACCTTCAGCAGAGCTCCCAGATCATCCCAGTTTCCCTTAAACCAACCTTCAGCAGAGCTCCCAGATCATCCCAGTTTCCCTTAAACCAACCTTCAGCAGAGCTCCCAGATCATCCCAGTTTCCCTTAAACCAACCTTCAGCAGAGCTCCCACGTCATCCCGATTTCCTTCCTGCTCCCGCGGATTCCCGACTCAGGCGCTGCCCCATACGGCCCACGTCGCAGGCGGGAGGGCCCCGGGGAGGCCACCAGGCCCCGCGCCCCGCGGCCAGGCAGGTGGGGCAGCGGCCCGACCTCGCCCTCTCCTCCCGGCGCCCTCCTGGCAGCGAGGCAGCACGGAGTGGCCGCAGCCCCTGCCCGCCCGGGCTCCGAGGCCAGCCGTCACGGCCGCGACCCGCATCTGCCCCACGCTTCTCGCCCCCCGTGTGGACGCAGCCTCCGTCCTGCAGCCACACACCCCGTGTCAGGGCCCGAGCCGCAGGACACGCAGCCGCCGCGGGCCGGGGAAGTGTAAGCACCACCAGCCTCTCATTAAGTTATGTCGGGGGTGGGGGGCGGCGGTGAAAAAGCAGCAGGACATAGGGCGATGGAAAGCTTCTAGAAGACCTACCGTACGGGACGATGCGCAGGCAGCCGGGCCCGTAGGACAGGAAGGTCCGCGGGTGGCGCCGCCGTGGTTCCCAGACGTCAGGATCGATTCCTTCACTTGAGGAAGCCTCCCCTGAGCACAGGCCACTGATCTGACCTTTCTGGGAATTCTCTTCTGTTACTCTAAGACGCTTAGAAGAAGTTTTGTAGGAAACTAAACCGCCTCAATAAGATATTTTCACGTGAAAGGCAAATTATATAAACATGATGGAATAGAGTGATACCGGCCAAAGAGTCTTCGAGCAGGTTTTGATGAATGATCCACACTTGTGAGTTGCCAATTAGGAAAAAAGACTTCGTTTGTTTTTATCACTGCTGCTCGGCAACGGTACGTATCACACATTTTAACCTCCACCTAACGGATCTGGAATGACGTGGGTAGAAAAGGAAGCTCAGTGCAAAGAAGAGACTTTCCGTGTTCAGTAAACCGAGCAAAACACGGTCGGCACTGGGCGCCTGCGGGGCTGCCCCGTTCTGAGCTTCTTGTCTCTCTCGACTCATCTCAAGTCCCACAAACCATTTAAAGTATTACTCTTCCCATTTTAAGAATGAGGAAACCGGATTTTAAAAAAAGGAAACTGGGGGTCCCTGGGGGGCTCAGCGGTTTAGCACCTGCCTTTGGCCCAGGGCACAATCCTGGAGTCCCGGGATCGAATCCCGTGTCGGGCTCCCTGCATGGAGCCTGCTTCTCCCTCTGCCTGTGTCTCTGCCTCTCTCTCTCTATGTCTATCATGAATAACTAAATAAATCTTTAAAAAACATAGAATAAAAATAAAATAAAATAAAATAAAATAAAATAAAATAAAATAATAAAATAAAATAAAATAAAATAAAATAAAATAAAAATTAAATAAATAAAATAAAATAAATAAAATAAAATGAAATGAAACTACCCAACCCTTCGTGGTGACAAAGTAGTGAAGACAGTGTGGGGCTCATTAAAGATATTATCCTTTCTCAAGCAGAAAGTTGAGGCGTCCAAAAGGTGATATCAGCCATCATGGAAGATTCCAGAACATTAGATGAGCTCATTTGGCCTTCTCTTCCCTACCTCAAGCCATGCCAAAGCCGTACAAAGGAAGATTAATGACCAAACTCGACACACTGCTTTTTGCCACCCCCAAATCTGAATACACGTTTCCCCGAAGAAGCTACATAACCCAATTTCTGAAGCAGTCAGCGCTAAAAACAAAGCGTCCATGCAAGCATAAAAGGGATAGCCTCACTCCTAGGACGGGCTGCTCTGTAACCAGGGTAACAGGTAGACACGACAAGAATTAAATAAACATGCTTAATCGACATCCGGCTCTACGGCCTTAGAACCATAAAACGGGTTCGAACCTCCTTTGACCCATGAATCCCTGACAACCTGCTCACTGCTCTCCTCTCCGTGGAGCAACCACTCAGCATCAAACATCAGTCGCCAGGTGGGTCCCCTGGGCTCACAGCGCCTGCAGCAGCCACCCAGGCAGGTGGCCTGGGCTCACAGGGCCTCCAATAGCCACCCAGGCGGGTCCCCTGGACTCACAGCACCTGCAGCAGCAACCCAGGCAGGTGGCCTGGGCTCACAGGGCCTCCAATAGCCACCCAGGCGGGTCCCCTGGACTCACAGCACCTGCAGCAGCAACCCAGGCAGGTGGCCTGGGCTCACAGGGCCTCCAATAGCCACCCAGGCAGGTCCCCTGGGCTCATAGAGCCTCCAATAGTCACCCAGGAGGGTCCCCTGAGCTCACGGGGCCTCCAGCAGCTGCCAGGCAGGTCGCCTGAGCTCACAGGGCCTCCAGCAGCCGCCAGACAGGTCCCCTGGACTCACAGCACTTGCAGCAGCCGCCCAGGCAGGTCCCCTGGGCTCACAGCGCCTGCAGCAGCCACGCAGGCAGGTGGCCTGGGCTCACAGGGCCTCCAACAGCCACCCAGGCAGGTCCCCTGGGTTCATAGAGCCTCCAATAGCCACCCAGGAGGGTCCCCTGAGCTCACAGCGCCTGCAGCAGCCACCCAGGCGGGTCACCTGAGCTCACAGGGCCTCCAGCAGCCGCCAGACAGGTCCCCTGGACTCACAGCACTTGCAGCAGCCGCTCAGGCAGGTCCCCTGGGCTCAGCGCCTGCAGCAGCCACCCAGGCGGGTCCCCTGGGCTCACAGCGCCTGCAGCAGCCACCAGGGGGGTCCCCTAGACTCACAGCACCTCTAGCAGCTGCCAGGCAGGTCGCCTGGGCTCACAGGGCCTCCAATAGCCACCCAGGCGGGTCCCCTAGATTCATGGCACCTGCAGCAGCCACCCAGGTGGATCCCTGGGCTCACAGCACCTGCAGCAGCCACCCAGGCAGGAGGCCTGGGCTCACAGGGCCTCTAGTAGCCACTAGGCGGGAGGTCTGGGCCACCAGGCTGGTCCCCTGGGCTCACAGGGCCTCCAGCAGCCACCCGGGTGGCAGAAATCCCAGGAGGCCAGCTCTGACCCTCAGGTCCCCATCACCTCCACTGAGAGCTCGCTCCCCAGGCTCTGAGCTCAGGTCTCAGCTGGAAAAACTCTCTAAAAGTTCAGCCTCCGGCTCTGCCAGGAAACCTGCACCACCAGCCAGGCTGTCCCTACTGGTCAGCAAAGGAGCCCACACTCGGTCCTTCATTTCTGAGGTGAACTGGTAGTGTCCCCCCGACACCCCGCACGCCCCGTCAGCCTCAGCAGACCCGGAGCACAGCATCGCCCACAGTAGAATGATTCGCTGACATCCTTCTAGGCTAGTCCTGCAGCGTCCTTCACACCTGTATTACATCGGCAAGGACCATTTTCTTTTCTTTTTCTTTTTCTTTTTTTTTTTTTTTAGGACCATTTTCATCTTAAAAGCTTTGAAAGCAGTATTACTGTATAAATAAATAATTCAGGAGAAAAGAACACATATTTAAACACCAGATCTGATGCATCCAATACAAATTCCTGTACATCCTGCATTAAAGTATAACTACTTTTTAAATGTTCTAATAGTTCTTGAAGCCCACTGTGAACTAAAAACAGAATAAAGAATGTAACGTGTATAGGTATTGAAGGACTTTTGAAAAATTGATTATTTCGTCTATGTCTATACCTCACTCCTTACACAAAAATAAATTCCAGATGGATTAAACACTTAAATATGAACAGGAAAACTTTTAGAATTAAACTCAGAGGGTTTTTAAAATAACATTAGATTAGGGAAAGAACTCGTAAGCTGGATACATAAATGCGATGAATAAAAAATTTCGCTATGTCAAAATATCGAAAATTTTCCACAAAACACTCTAAAGACTCTTAAAAAATATTGGTAAAAGACAAGCCAGACACTGGGGAAAGGAATCTGCAAAAAATATAAACTACAAAGATTGCTAAAGATATGGGAAAAGTACAAAATCTAAGAAAGAAAAGGGAGAAAAAAAAAAAGAAAAGGGAGAAAAACAGACCATGCCTACAGAAAAGACAACTCACAGAGAAGAAAAGTAGAAGAAAAATTTGAAAAAAAAAAAATGTTAGGCGCCTATATCATCAGGAAAATGCAAACCCTACAGCTACGTTCGAGAAGCACTTGGACGGACCTGGAAACAGGGAAGTGCACACCCATCCCATGTGGCGATTCGATTTCTCTGCACGAAAAACATATAAATTCTTAGACTTGCGTGCAAGCAGACACCCGCTAGCCTGAGCCCCGTGCGCTGCGGCGACAGCCTCGCCGGGCGCCAGCGTGCCCTTCTGCTACCGCCAGGTACCACGCAGCAGGTAAGCTGGCCTAATGGTGTTCATGTGCCAAGTCCCCCCAACCTGCCGTCACATGAAAAAAATAATCAAACTGCAAAAAGATACGTATGTACCTATACCTGTTACGGTTTTCCGAACAAACAGATGGACACTTCAGAATAATGATGATAGGACGTATAAAGACGTGATCATAATTCTGGATAATGTGGATAAAAGGAGGAAAGTGGGGCTTGATTCACCCTCGATTTTTATTCCCTAGAGAGGGAGAGGAAAATCCGGAGCAAGTGCAGCCCAAGGCTAATACCCGGTGAGCTGGGAGGGGAGCGGGACGTGCATCGTACACGACGGCGCGGCCGCGTCTGAAATGGTCCATGATTAAGATGAAAGTGCCTTAAACCAAAGCGGAAGCAGGAGAACCTATTCGTACCGTGAAGATGCGAGTCACTTCAAAGGCGCCAACCCCAAATCCTAGGTTGTGTGTCCCGCCCCGGGTTCCACGAGCCGAGCCTCCTCGCAGGTGCATGGGGGACGGCGGCCGCGCCTGCCCAGGCCCGTCTCCAGGGACCCCACACTGGGGCCCGGGGCCACCAGGAAGGAGCCCGCGTCCTCCCTTCCGGGACCGGCCCCTCCAGGGTCCCGGGGGCGCCTCGTGCTGCGCTGCACACGGGGTCGGGCCTGGAGCAGCACCTGCCGCGCAGCCTGGGGGCCTCGGGGGGCCGGGGAGAGCCCGTCGCTCCCCCCCCCACCTCGAGCTGCACCGCATTCAGGCTCCCGGGCGTCCCGGACCCAGGAGCACCTCATGGAAAGGCCCGTTCGCGCCTGCGGCGGAGCCCGCGAAGCTGGCCCAGGCCACCGGGCCGAGGCGGGTCCCAGCTGCCAGCCGGCGCCACCACTCCCGCCCGCCACCGCTGCCCACGGGGGACGGAGGACGCGATGCCCACCTGCTCGCTCCCGTCAGTCAGCCCTTGTCCTCCCAACCGCCCGCGGCCGGCGTCGCCGAGGTCTGCACACGGGCCGCCCGTGGCCAGGAGTCTTGGCAAGGCCCCGCCGCGCTCCACCTGCCCTACCTTGCCCAGGACTCCCCGGGCCCCCACCGACCAAGGGGCGCGGCGAGGACTGCGGAGACTCGCTCCTGGCGTGCGCTCTGCAGCTCCGGCCCAGGGCCCCCGGGGCTCAGGCATGAACGGCTGCCTTCACGACCCCAGGGTCCTGGGTTCGAGTCCCGCATCGGGCTCCCCGCGTGGAGCCTGCTTCGCCCTCTGCCTGGGTTTCTGCCTCTCTCTCTGGGTCTCTCATGAAGGAATAAATAAAATGTTTAAAATAAAATAAAATAAAATTCTAGTCCAATCTTTCATCCCATGTTTTAAGGATAGCTGCTTAAATGTGTTGTATTCGGGAATGTGGCTGACAGCAGAAGATTCTGAACTTGTGCGGTGCAACTACCCTACCAGCCCCAGAATTCAGTCAGCCTCGGGTTTCACAGAATGCGATCCTCTAAGACCAATAAGTTAATCAATCAGCTGCTTCCATTAGGATGTGAATGACCCTCTGTGCTGTGGAGGAGCACCTGACCTGGGGAGTACCTGGCTGGGGCAGTACCTGGCCAGATGAATACCTGGCCGGGGAGTACCTGGCTGGGGCAGTACCTGGCCAGAGGAGCACCTGGCCAGAAGAATACCTGGCTGGGGCAGTACCTTGCCAGAAGAATACCTGGCCGGGGGAGTACCTGGCCAGATGAATACCTGGCCAGGGGAGTACCTGGCCGGAGGAGTACTTGGCCAGAAGAATACCTGGCGAGGGAGTACCTGGCCAGAAGAATACCTGGCTGGGGCAGTACCTGGCAGGAGGAGTAACTGGCCAGAAGAATACCTGGCTGGGGCAGTACCTGGCCAGAAGAATACCTGGCCGGGGGAGTACCTGGCCGGGGAGTACCTGGCCAGGGGAGTACCTGGCGCTACTAGAGGAAACACGATTTACGCCTCCTCTCTATAATCAAAAATACGTAAGATTTTGCCTGCCTCGCAGCAGAGGCCTTTTCTGAGAACGTTTCCGGACACCGTTTGACGGACAAACACTCCTCCCCGACACCTGCAAAACATTCTCGTTCTTTCTACAGAGAAAAAACACTATCCATTGAATACAAAGTTTTCCGAAGAACCAGAGCCAGCATCATCGGCCTGTTGCACCTGAGAATATTCTCGCTCAGGTTAAGTTCTCTGGGCGGGAAAAAAATAACAACAGAGACGAGCGTCTGAGTTCAGTCCTGAAAGCCAGTTTGTCTTCTCAGCGCAACGAAAGGAGCAGTGGAACGGCCACAACCCGGAGCCCGCGGCTGAGCCGCTCGCCAGGCTCGCCCACCTGCTCGAGGCCCCTCCGAGGACACTCGTGGCTCGGCAGGTGACCCACTCCGCGGTAGGCTGCAGGACTTCCGACGACGGAAACACTCAGGCGCGTCGAGAGGCGGCCTGACCGAGGAGCACGGAGGCCCATCGCCAGCCGCCAGGCGGGGCCGTGAGGGCGCCAGGTCGCCGTCCCCGGCGACACACCGCAGCAGGCACCCCGACGTCCCAGCGCTGCCTGGACGAGCAGCGCCCTCCGGGAATCGCGCGCGGGCCTCCAGGAGCGTCGCACGTGTCACCGGATACTCGCAGCAGCTCTGAGGCCGCACACGGTGGCACAGCGGCCTCGGGCCCGGGCTCGGGGGCCACACGCGCCCTCTGCCCCGACAGGGACGCGGGCCCGGGCGCAGACGCATCCTGCCCAGCTCACCACCCCCGGTCCCAAGGCCGCCGCCCTGGCTCTCCGTGCCCGGAATTTTCCAGGGCGGCGCCGTCCCACACCACAGCCGTGAACTAATATTCAGCTCGTCACGCGGCTCTTTAGTGCCGACAAGGGGTTTGCTGTGGGCTCCGCCAGGCCGCGGGACAGACGGCTTCCGCTGGGTGGTCTTCGAGGCCACAGTCACGGGGGCACCTGTGCCAGGGCACTTAGAAACCTGTTTATCACCAGTGGCCGCGGGCAGTATTTTGAGGGGATGAGAAGGTCCCTTCTGCAAACCGGCGCCTGAGCGAGGGACGCGAAGGGGGCGGGAGTGAGAGGCATGAGGCCCTCATCATGCTGCAAACTGTGACAAAACAAAGTATGAGGGACAAAAAAAAAAAAAAAAGTAAAAATGGAAGGAAACAGAAATATAGGGCAGGACATGCCGGCCTCTCTAGAGGGCTCAGGTGTGAGCACCCGCCTCGGTAGGCCAGTAGCTTGACCGCGCCGCGGCTCTCCACCCTAGAGCATCACAGCATTTCTCAATTCGTGGCTTCAAATTCATTTTAATACCGTCAGCATTTGCCCCCAACTCCTAAGTCTAAGAACAAACACACTTTTTTTTTAATGACCGTACGTTTTGGCAGTGCTGACTACGTGTCGAGCCCTGTGATGGGCATGAGGAGTAGATATACGAACAGCGGAAGACACTCGGATTTCCTTCGATGCTCCTGTCAACAGGTACGGTCAGAATGACGCTATGGATCAACACGCTTCCCCGAGCGCTTCCTGAGCACGAGGATTCCAGGGCAGGAAGTGGTGGATGCACACATCTGTGCCCAAAGGGAGTTCAGAAGCTCAAGAGAAGGACAAAAGAAGCGCTCCGGGAACAAGGACAGACTAAAGCACCAGGTTATCAAATACTGTGTCTCCAAATAGAGGCCCTACGTGATCTAGAAGGAGAAAACCAAGCACGGCCTGGAAGCTCTGTGGAGCAAGTGGAGCTCAGCCAGCTGGGCCTGGGGGTAGTTAGAGGTGACAGAGGGAGGCAGGACGGTGCCCCTGGGGAGAGAGATGCCGGCAGATGTTAAATCTGTGTGGAGCTGGGACTCAGGGCAGGAAACAACATTCGGGGCCTGCTCTGGCTTCTCGGTGATCAGAAACCCAACCAGAGCCTGCTGAGGCAAAAATGGGAATTTATCAACTTACACAAGGAAAGGCAGCGCAAGCCAAACACGAGGGTAACAGCTATGCGGCCGGGCGCGGGGAACGCCTGGACCCGGGGGCTCCACCTCCGTGTACGGCGTCTCCTCTCCGTGCACACGGCGAGGCGCAAGGCGGACGAGAACGCTTAGGCCTCACGTCTTCTCATGGCCACCACCAAACGTGGACGGATGCGGGCAGCGGAAGAAACGGGAAGAGATGTGCCAGAGAATTCTACGTTATGACCTCGCCGAAGTTACTTGCAAACAATCGACTCTGACTGGAAAGTCATGACCAAAGCACAAAATGAACTGGAAGCCTCGCAGAGCATATTCCGGGGAGTCACGGACGACAATGCTACCTTCCCGCGAGGCTCAGTCGCGTGGTGCACCTGTAGTGTAAATAGAGTGTTACCTGCACAGATGTAACAAGCCAACCACACAGAGCCCTTAAAACTTTGCCACATATGGTCTGTAAGATTCACTCATTCGTTACTTGAAGCCCTACCTTCTCCTCATTAATTTTTATACAGTTCACTAAAAAGTCGTTACCTATTTTACCATTTCCGAAGGATTACTGCTTGTCCAGTGACAGTCACCTAGATGTTAAGAGAGGCAGGCTGACACTTGCAGGGATCAAAAGTCCAGAGCCACACGGCTACAGTTTATTTTATTTTATTTTATTATTTTTTTACGGGTATGGTTTAATTGGCTCCTCAACACCAAGTGCGTGCACGTGCATGTGGGTGCATGTGCGAGTGAGCGTGCGTGCGCGCGCACGGAGATAAAGCAAACTGTAACAGAGATAAAGCAAATACGACAAAATTTTGACAACCGTTGCATCGTGGTGAAGGATACGCAGATATTCATCCTACTATTTCAATTCTTCAGTACATTTCAAAATATTCATTACAAAAAGTTGGAGGGAAGTCGAAGCCTGTCAGAAGACTTCACATTTGCATGACAATACAATGAAAAGCTTAAGACAAGAAAGCAATGCTGCGGGAAGAGGCCCAGCAGTGAGGGATGGTCTGAGTGAGAGGGAGGAAAAGAAGAGGGAGCCCTAATGAGTCACTACCACAGACCCAACATATGGGGGGGGGGGGTGCAGTGGCACCTGGCAGAGCAAGCAGCTGTGAACAAAACGGAAGCAATGGATTTTTTTTTTAATTTTTATTTATTTATGATAGTCACAGAGAGAGAGAGAGAGGCAGAGACACAGGCAGAGGGAGAAGCAGGCTCCATGCACCGGGAACCCGACGTGGGACTCGATCCCGGGTCTCCAGGATCGCACCCTGGGCCAAAGGCAGGCGCCAAACCGCTGCGCTACCCAGGGATCCTGGAAGCAATGGATATTAAAGACACTGTGGTGTGTACTTGAAAGACCTCATGGAGTGACAGGTGAGTGTAAGGGGGGATGCCAGCTTCTCCAGGTCAGGTGATTACAAAAAGGACCGAAGAGATTCAATGGGCGCCATGGGGGTGGGAGGGTGGATCAGCCAGGTTAAGACCATGTCTTCCATTTAGTAAATTTATAAGTTACCTCTTCCATGTAAATATAGTTCACATTCTGAATGGCGAGGCATGTGGCACGATGGGTAAACGAGAGCCCCGAGAGACAACACACCACGCAAGAGCCCCAGGAGGCAAGCAGGCTGGGGCTCTAGCCCAAGGGAGAACAGCCGCGGGAGGCCCATATGCTCTCCCTGGTGAGCCACCTGTTTCAGTGTCTCAATTCCCCCAGCCTGGAAGAGTGACAAAATTTCAGGAGCTTTAAAAAAAAAAAAAAACCATAAACTGCATTACAGAAGGCTTCAGTGGTAAGAGCAAATTTCAACGATATCCACAAAAATACATCAGCGCCTATGGCTTAAGTCACGGCGAGGCCCTTCCTCCTGCTTCAGTAAACTTCAGCTAAATGGCCTCTTGCTACGAGCACATCTCTAGATTAACTGTAACGGAGAAAAACTCCCTGAACACATAAAATTCCTATCTATTAGGGTTTCATAAACTTTCTAATTTAGCAAGACAACAAGCAGCGGCTTCGTGTAATTACATTTTGTAAAAGTCTCAGTTTGGATGGTCAACCGTTCTTAACAAGATATGGTCTTAACCGTTCTTAAGTCGCTTTTCTCAGTGGGGTGTGGAAATGGAATTTGGGGTCACTGGAGGGGGAAGAAGAGGAGCCAGGGTGCCTTCATGACAGATTTGGGGAATGGCCACCAGGCTGGCACAGATGGGAGAGAAAGACGTTACAGGAGGCGTCAAGGCACATCGGGCCTGGGAAGCCTGGGTGGCGCAGCGGTTTAGCGTCTGCCTTCGGCTCAGGGCGTGACCCCGGGGTCCCGGGATCGAGTCCCGCGTTGGGCTCCCTGCAGGGAGCCTGCTTCTCCCTCCGCCTGTGTCTCTGCCTCTCTCTCTCTCTCTCTGTGTCTCTTATGAATAAATAAATTAAAAATCTTAAAAGAAAAAAAAAAGACACATCTGGCCTGCACTCTGTTCATGTTGAGGACAGACATATTAAGAAAACAGCACAATTTGGCCAAGGTGGAGACACGCCATCTGTTTTAATGGCAAAGTATTTGTGCTGTCTATCAACATAAATGCAAAAAGTACTGATTCCTAGGTCACCGCAAATCTACACTGGAAGAAACGGGCTTAGGCTTGAATTCTGAATTCCATTCCTCTATTTGGGAGAGAAGAGTGTATCATCAGTCTGGTGTCTTCAAGAAATTCATGCACACTGTGGAAGAAACTGCCTTATTTTTTTTCTCTTTTCTAAAAAAAAAAAATCTCAAAATGATGAGTCATAAAAGCAGGAAATAAAATTCCAGAGAATACCAAAGATAAAAGGGAACAGAATTACATTGTTATCACAGAAAGAAATGGGGGGAAAAAAAATCCAAATCAGATGTAAGAAAATCATCCCCTTCATTTGCCTTTTTACATCACTTTGAAACGATTTCCCCTAAACCTGTGTCTCCACGGTATCCTCTCCACGCCCACAACACAGCACTTACCACGCTCTATTCTCATTTATGGTCTCTTGGTCTAGTCCCCACTGGGTGTCCTGTGCAATCAGTGGTGAGGGAGCACCTGGCAAATAGTAGGTACTTGGTGAGCTTTATTTAAAAAAAAAAAAAGGATGAATGAAATCAGTCACTGTAGGAATCCCATATATTACCTCTGGCCCCATATATAAACCAATATACATTGTACTGAATTGGAGTACACACATTTCCTTTTCCCATATATATACTTTCCAAAGAGGCACTCTCCTGAACCCAAACGTGTAAACCTTGGCCAGTTCATTCCAAAAGCCCTACAGCCTCTTCCCTATATGATGCCCTTTCCCTTTATATCCTCTGTAGAGAAGCTACCTCAAGCATGGGAATGAAAGAAAGAATCTAATTAAATATTTCTCTACATGGGGTCATCCACTTATTCCATAAATATTTACGCAGGACTACAACCCCAACCAAAACAATTATTGCACCTAGTCCGGCTTCTAATCCGACTTCTAATCTGGGGAAGGCAAATATGGAAATCCGGGGTGGGTGCCTGGCTACAAATCAACGACCTACATTGAACAAGCTTACGAGAGCACATCACCGAGGAACCCAGCTCAGTTTGGAAAGTCTAAGGAAACCTGTTTAGAAGAAGTAGCATTTAAGCTGACATCTGGACTTTGGGTGAATTAGCCAGGTGAACCCCATGCGTGCGTGCGTGTGTGTGTCAGAAGCCCCGAGGTCTCACTCAAGGGGCGGAGAACTAGAGCTGAGACTGGAATAGTAAATCCTGCAAAGCCTCGTCAGGGCACGTCCAGACCTTTGACTTGGTTCTCAATGTCCTGGGAAGCTTGATCAGGTTTGTATTTAAAAATAAAATGACCCCTACGGGGTGGGGAGCAGATGATCCCCGTGGTTGCTCTGGGGAACGTGGATTTAGAGCATCAAGAACGGACACTGGAAGGCCATCGTATGCCGATCTGAAGCACGGCTGAAGAATAAACGGAAGCAGGGCAGGGGCAGTGAGGACGGGGAACGCGACCAGGGGAGGAGGACTCGGGAGACAGGCAGACGAAGGGGGAGGTGCAGACGACGGCAGGACGGTACCCCCGGCTCTCCCACGCGGCCCAGTGAGGCGCTGCATGGGTTTTTAATAACAGGAAGGAAGGAAGGAAGGAAGGAAGGAAGGAAGGAAGGAGAATGTGGTCAAAGTTAAAAACTCCCACTTCTAAGAAACATAAATTCCAAGGGATTATAACTAAAGAAAAAAATAAAGGAGGAGATTTTTCTATTCTGGAAGGTGTGGGGGGAAAATGCAAGTGTCTAGTTTTAGACACGCTTACACGGAAACACCTGTGATACACCCCCAGAAAGGTCAAAATAAGCGGCCGATATATACGGGGTGAGCTCTGGGGAGTCTCAGCACGGAGATGGCACCTAAAGCAACGTAAGGGGTGAGACCACCTCGTGAGACGGGAGTGAGAAGACCGTGAGAAAGTGTTAAATGAAATGAAACCATGAACTATCTTTTCCTATCGTTGTGTCTTGGGATATAAAGATATTTTAGCGACCTATATATTACGGCACCAAACGCTTCATGATTGCAATATCAGTACTCGAGCATTACTTCTTAAAAACAGCATAATTATTGCCTAGCAAATCAGCCAAAGCCATAGACGCGATGCTGTGTTACTGGTAAGAGACGCTGAGGGAGGGAAGGGCAGTACACTGGTCAGTACATCTTCATCCGCCTCCGTCAGGCCGACCTTTAAGCTGCTGGATCCGTGATGCCTCCCCCCTGCCCCCCCCCGCAGCAGCCCCTGCAGAGCTCCGGACCCTGAGCCGGTCCTTACGTCCACGGAGCGGAACGGTCACAGGGAGGCCTGCGTTGGCCAGCGGTGCCTATTTCTTTTTTGCAACACATGCTGCTGTCTGACCTTTGGAACATCAGAATGTGTCGAAACACAAATCTCTCCAATCGGATTTTCAAATGGAAGGAAAAAATTCTGCAATATAAAGTCGTCCCTCAAAACAAACTCCGCACTCGGCTGACCCACTCTCCGCAGCATCTAAACTTGCCCAATGTAACCAGTTATTCGTGAAAACCAGGGGAGGCATGCGCCAGAAAGGGTGAGTAGGAAAACCAGACAGGTTTCCGCGGGTTTACAAACACTATTAACTCAGAAAGCCCAGAGCAGCTCTGGTAAGGAAAGCAGCAAGTCCAACTGCCGGCGGACTTAAGGCTTTATAAGCCGAAATGACATTTTGACCCCAAAGGTGTTTAAAGACCAAAGATTAATACATGTTTTTTTCAGTGGGTGGGGAAAGGCTTAGGATTTTATAAATTGCGAACCACCAGGGTAGGTCCTCCTCTGCTAAAACTGATTGAGGTTTAGAATCAGGCCTAGAGGGATTAGATGACTCACAGAATCATCAGAGCCCTTATTAAGACTATTGACTTAATCTCAGTGACCCCATCCCTCGGTGGAAAGGCCAAAAGCCAAGATGTAGAGGGTTTTGGGGCTGACAGCCAAAGACTCGTGAGCGGAGGATTTTTTCAGGTATGAGGCATCCCACCAGGTGACCATACAATGGAACGTGGACGTAAAGCAACGCGGAGCCGTGCGACTCAGCCCAAGGTGTCTGCTGCGCATGGGTGGCCGTTCCCCAAACGGGACAGAGAAGCCAAAGGATGAAAGGGGACTGCCCGAGGCACGTGCATCCGAAGGCACCAGCTGTTTTAAGGGGTAAGGAGGTCCCTGCCAGGAGGACCAGTCACGCTGCCGTCCCACTCACTAACCGGACCGGGTGCAGAGGGCAGTGAGCACCCCCCCCCCCGTACACCCAGGAGGAGGGACGGCCCCAGCCACAGCCCGTGAGCACCTTCCACTCCCTGGGCCTCACTCCCCGGACCCTCCCTCGTTCTCGTCCCGGGGAGTCAGATCACTCCGGACTCCTTTCTCTCCAGACCCCAGGTTCACACCCCGCACTCACCCAAGCTCGGGCAATCACGACCCCTTCCCTGGTGGCAAGACAGTGGCCCGGAAGCAGCTGTAAACCACACGTTCTCTTGATTCTCCTCACTCAACTCACAAACGTGAATCCGTTGATGGGGAAAGTTTAGAGGATTTAAAAATCACTCATTTTGGTCATATTTTTCAAGGAAATCATCAAATTATTCTTGCTTATCAGCCTTATCAGACTTTGTACCTGCCGGGGGGCACCTCGACGTCTGTTCTAGCTCCCATCATATAGACGTGGGTGGCCATTCCATCCCTGCCGGGCAAAGCACTGAGAGCCCGGTCATCTCTACCTCGTCCTAGTTCCAAGAGCAAAGGATTTCTAAAGGGCTTATTATAATCTGCAGAGTGAAAAATTCGTATTCTTAACTATCACATATATATTTTTTTAAGATGTTATTTATTTATGCATGAGAGACACAGAGAGAGAGGCAGAGACACAGGCAGAGGGAGAAGCAGGCCCAATGCAGGACTCGATCCCAGCACCCCAGGGTCACGGCCTGAGCTGAAGGCGGCACTAAACGGGCCACCCTGGGATCCCCTATCACATATTTTAATTGATATTAAACACTTCTCCACTCTAAATAGCACTGGAAGTTCAGATTAGCTGCTTCACACGTTAGTATTAAACAATTTCCTTAATAAATAAATAAATAAACAAAATGATTTTCTTGCTCGTGATTATGAATGAGAGTTAAACTGATTAATTTGGGGAGTAGTAAACCATAGCTCTGCTGCTCAAAGTCCAAAAGCTAATAGCACAAATACATTAGAAATTATACTCTGACAAGTACTTATTTTACGAAGAGACGTCTCTAAATGCAAATATCTGGAACACACCAATTCATTTAAATACAGAAAGCAGGTAGATACTTTGCAGTATGTTCAAAGTGTTGAAGAAACAGAACCCCCTTAACGATACTGAGCATATTTTGACAACTTAATTTCTATCATTTCCAAAAACAGGAGAGCAAGCAAGGGTGGAACAGGTCACAGGATCCAGTGAGCCGGCGATTCCCAGACACCTGCGACTTCTTGTCAACTCCTGGGCATAGTTAGTCCATCAGGAAAAACAAACCATCCACGCGTCCATCCTGCTTCTGTGTCTGTTATAGAGCAGCGGACGAGGCGGGTGGGAATAAAACCCTGGATGCTGGATGTATTTTATCTCAGAAAATCCAAAGGATATGGAATTCGACAACATCCCTGGAGTTCTTGTCCCAGGGATAAGCCAGGGCCCTCACGGCGGGAGCTCCGCTTTGAGTCTGGGCATCTCCCCCAGCTTCCGACTAACTGGTCCCCTAAAGCCAGCGAGCATTCAGGTCCATACACACGAACTGGTACTGCCGTCGCTGAGTAAGCGTCCTAAAGGTCGGCAGAGCTAACAAGTCAATGAAAACAACGTCGTTCTTGATTCCTATTTCTTTACTGAACGGAAACAAACCTGAACCAAGCACAATAACTGATCGTGCTAATGCATACTGGCCTCTCAATTATTTTGGTTAGAAAAGCTCCTTCGGAGAAGAAGTACACGAGATAGAAATCAAGTTCTTGCTCCCGTAGATTTAAGGTTTCATAAATTAAGATTTAAATCTTAATCTGTTTAAGACATAGAACCTTAACAAGGAGATCTCTATTTAAGGTTTTTGTATTTATTTATTTGACAGAGAGCGCGAGCACAGCAGCAAGGGGAGCAGTAGGTGCAGAGGGAGGGGAGGCAGGCACCCCCACCCCAAGCAGGGCGTGTGATGCGGGACTGGACCCCAGGGCCCAGGATCCTGCCCTGAGTGCTGCAATGCTACCAGGCCTCAGCAAGCCTGGGCGTGGGTGCAGCGGGACCCACCGGGCCCGGGACACTCTGGGTACCTGGATCCCAGCGGCATGAGACATGGTGGCAGGGACACAAAGCGATTACCTCATCCTGACACAGGTGACCCGATGTGGAAGGAATCCCCTCCCGAGAATCACAGGGCGCCCAGGAGCTCTGCAGGCCTGGGACCTGGGACCTGGGACGCCAAGGCGCGGGGATGCTGCTCACGGGGATATTGCTTGCAGGGTGCTGCCTTCAAGAGGCATCTCCCACGCTCTTTGAAGCCCACAGCAGCCCTGAGAGCTTCCGACGCACTGCCATACAACACCTAGCTTTCAAAGATCCAGAATTTTCCAGGTAAATACTATGAGGCATACCTCTCCCCGAGCTGATGGAAAGCACCGTACCCACTTCCCAGGCAAGGCCACAGGGCGCAAAGGAAATTAAGACGCATGACACTAAGCCACAGGGATGGGCACGACAGGGCAGCTGACCCAGTTCGCCGGTTGCTGGAGGAGAACCCAGGTCAGTACTCTGAAGGAAAACCTAGGTCAGTACTCTGAAGGAGCAGCCAGGTCAGTACTCTGGAGGTGCACCCAGGTCAGTACTCTGGAGGTGCACCCAGGTCAGTACTCTGGAGGAGCACCCAGGTCACTACTCTGAAGGAGCACCCGGTCAGTACACTGAAGAAGAACTCAGGTCAGTACTCTGGAGGAGCACCCAAGTCAGTACTCTGGAGGAGCACCCAGGTCAGTACTCTGAAGGAGCACCCAGGTCAGTACTCTGGAGGAGCACCCAGGTCAGTACTCTGGAGGAGCACTCAGGTCAGTACTCTGGAGGAGCACCCAGGTCAGTACTCTGGAGGAGAACCCAGGTCAGTACTCTGGAGGAGAACCCAGGTCAGTACTCGCACACTCAACTGCAGGCAAGCTAGAGCTTTGTTCCAAAACCCCTACTGGGTCATTCCTCCTCGGCCACATTAGAAACATTACAAAACCTGCACCGACGCAAACTGAGCTCCGATTCAGCACAGAGGCACGTGCTTCGCAACCAGTAGCCAAGAGCAAGCAAGAGCTCCCTTGGGTCACTAAGGTCCTGGAAGGAGTCGGGATTGCCCCGCCCGGGGTGATTAGGGGAATTCGAGCAGCAGCTGTCTCTCGCTGCGGGCCAGGGCTGGCCCGGGAAGGCGGCCGGCGGGAACCTTCCACGGCCACGGGCAGGGGGTGGTCACGGAGCCGATTCGCATGCCAAAAACACAAAGTGGTACAGTTAGGGTGCGTCCACCTCAAAGCCGTCGGTTCTCCCCAGCCCGGCCCCCAGTGCCCGCACAGTGGGGCTGACTGCACGTGCGGGGAGACAGCGGCGCGGGGGCTCCCAGGCAGCGCTTCTAAAGGCTCCTCTGCTGACCCGTACATCCGACGGCCTCCAAACCCGAAAGGCCACAACATGGGTCAGTGAAGTGTACAAACCTTTCACACCACGAATCTCTCTCTCTCCAGAAGCTTCTTCTGCATGCAAGGTTCGAGGAGGTGCCCCGTGTCTGCCTCACGCGGAGAATCGGAAACGGGGCTCGTTATTTTCTCCAGCTCCCCTGGCCCCCAAGCTGCCACGTGCACCGGCGGAGCCACCGGGCGGCCCCCAGCCCTGGTCCCCGCGCCCACCGCTCTCCAAAGACGCACAAGGTAATGAGAAAATAGACACTTTTTTTAACACGCTGATTATTTTAATCCCATGTTCAACTCCTTCACCCCCACCTCTAACTGCTCAGCCACAGGGACATACAGAGCACAGGAGCCTCGAGACTGAGGGTACCCAGGATACGCAGCCCTGTCAACACTTAGCTCCTCTACGACGCCCCGACGAGGCTGTCACACACCAGCCACTTTTCTGAGTTTTGCCCATGACAAGGCCCGTCGTTCTTCACGTAACACGCCCAGAGTATCAGAAGCACCAAGCGGAGTCGAGGAATTAACTCAAGCTCCCTGCCAGGTACTTGGAGGCGTGTTAATACCTCCCGGGTCAGAAGAGGATTGGAAGTGGCCTCGGGTGAGCGCTGGCGACAGGACGCACTCAGAGGATACACACGAAAGCAGCTGAAGATCTAAACCTCACGACGCCTCCTTACGCATGTTTCTGTCTGACGTTTCTTTACTTTTACATCACCCCCCGCTGAGCCCCGGGGCGGGATTTCACAAGCTAAGCCAGCAGCACACGCTGGATGCCGGCAGTCGTGTGTGTTCACTTTACTCACCTGTTCAGCCAACTGAGCCGAGCCTCGGCGCGACCCTCGCTCTTCCAAGTACTTGGAACGTGGATAACCGGGCGGACCGGGAGCAGGGCGCGGGCCCCGGGGCTCCCGAGGTTCCAGGAGGAGGAGGCCGGCCCGCGGGACAGGCTGCAGGTGGCGAGGGCCCCGGGGAAGAAGCCACGCAAAGGGGCCGGCGGGCTCCTAGGCAGCGGCGCTGCTCAGGAAGGGCGACTTCGCCACAGTGACAGCCAGCACGCCCGGGGACGTCAAGCCTCGGAATTCCAGGCAGGGAAAACGGCAGGTGCAAAGGCCCCACTCGCAAATGGACCACACAGAGCCCGTGTGCTGAGACCGGGTCAGAGACGGAGGGGGGTGCACAGGGAGGGTCTACGCCTCGGGGCCTGGCATCTGGTGTGAAGGGAAAGGGCAGCCCCCGGAGGGCCGTGAGTGATCCTATGTCCCGTTTCTCAAGAGGTCACCAGCTGCGAGGGAACCGCAGGACAAAGGCTGCCGAGGAACATCTTCACTCGTTTATTGGTCGTATCTCCCCATAGGCCTCATCGATGGACACCACAGGGACCAGAACCCCAATCAACTGAATGGCTCCCTTGCCTGCCCCTGGCTCTGGGGAGTTCGTGGTTCAGGGAAGAGCCCAAGTCACAGTAGGTCACTCCGCAGGCTCTAATGGGATCTACTAGAGAGTGATCCCTTTATTCGGGTTGAGCTAATACGTAAATAAGACAAACACTGGGACACCCGGGTGGCTCGGAGGTTAAGCGTCTGCCTTGGGCCCAGGGCGTGACCCTGGAGACCCAGAATTGGGTCCCCCATCGGGCTCCCTGCATGGAGCCTGCTTCTCCCTCTGCCTGTGTCTCTGCCTCTTTCTCTCTTTCTCTGCCTCTTTCATGAATAAATACATCTTTAAAAAATAAAAATTGAAATTAAAAATAAAACAAACATTGCCAGGCTGTGGAACAAGAACGTTTTCCAGAAACATTTTCACAGGTGTTTTGATCTGCAGCTCGGTGCCACGGTTCTCCCGCGGTCGCAGTTTCTCATGACTCGCATCTGCACACAGACCCGCGGGGTCAGACCCGGGGTCACGGATTACGGTTCCTGGGGGAGGCCGGGTCAACACGGGGTCGCTCGGGGGCACGGGTGCCTGGCCGGGGGCGCCCCACGCTGGGGCTGGACCTCCTGAGCACGCTCTGGGGTCCTGGGGTCGGGGCCGGCGTCCCTGCGGGGGCTCCGGGCCTGCAGCGCGCGGGCGGGCTGGGTCACCTGGGGGTCACCAGGCGGGGGCTGAGCTGGACCCTGCAGGCGGACGGGGAGGGGCTGAGGTGGACCCTGCAGGCGGACGGGGGGGGGCTGAGGTGGACCCTGCAGGTGGATGGGGGGGGGCTGAGGTGGACCCTGCAGGTGGACGGCGGGGGGGGGGGGGGGCTGAGGTGGACCCTGCAGGCGGACGGGGGGGGGCTGAGGTGGACCCTGCAGGTGGACGGCGGGGGGGGGGGGCTGAGGTGGACCCTGCAGGCGGACGGGGGGGGGGGGCCTGGGCTGGACCCTGCAGGCGGACGGGGGGGGGGGCTGAGCTGGACCCTGCAGGCGGACGGGGGGGGGGGGCCTGGGCTGGACCCTGCAGGCGGACGGGGGGGGGGGGGCCTGAGCTGGACCCTGCAGGCGGGACGGGGGGGGGGGGGGGCTGAGCTCGACCCTGCAGGCGGACGGGGGGGGGTCCTGAGCTCAACCCTGCAGGCGGACGGGGGGGGGGCCTGGGCTGGACCCTGCAGGCGGACGGGGAGGGGCTGAGGTGGACCCTGCAGGCGGACGGGGAGGGGCTGAGGTGGACCCTGCAGGCGGACGGGGGGGGGGGCTGAGGTGGACCCTGCAGGTGGACGGCGGGGGGGGGGGGCTGAGGTGGACCCTGCAGGCAGACGGGGGGGGGGGGGGGGCTGAGCTGGACCCTCCAGGCGGACGGGGGGGGGGGGGCTGAGCTGGACCATGCAGGCGGACGGGGGGGGGGCCTGAGCTGGACCCTGCAGGCGGACGGGGGGGGGCTGAGCTGGACCCTGAGGCGGACGGGAGGACCCCACCCCCTCCAGCCCTCTACCAGCACCGTGCGCAGGACCAGGCAGCAGGATGTTTGCACAAAAAGAAACGTGGGAGCGCGGGTCACGGTGCGGGAGCCGGGGCGCACCTGCCCAGCCTGCTGGAGCCCTGATGCTCGCTCTTCCTCCCCCCTCCGCGGGCAGGCGGCCTGGTTGGCCCCTGCTGCCCGCAGCCCGCCCCCGCCCCAGAGCCCGGGCACCTGCGCCTCCGCTCCGCGCCGCGCCGCCAGCAGGGGAGCAGCAGGGGAGCAGCAGGGGAGCAGCAGGGGAGCAGCAGGGGAGCAGCAGGGGCCGGCCCGCGGGGGCCCTGCGGGCACTGAGGGCCTCGCCCCGCCCCGCCCCGCCCCGCCCTCCATCACCCCGGCTGTTCCGTGGTGTCCCGCGGCGTGGCCCTGGAAGGAGGCCCGCGGACCGACGTGCAGCCCGGGAGGGAAGGGGGATGCGGACGGCCCAGGGGCGCGCACCGGGCGGGCCGTGCAGGGGGCGCGGGGGCGAGGCGGGGCGGGCCGGGCCGGGCTCCCCGTCCCTCCCCTCGCCCTCCCCCTCCCCCTCCCCCTCCCCCTCCCCGGCGGCACCTACCTGCGGCGGGCGCGGTGGGCGAGGGCGCCGGGGGCCCCGGCCGGTCCCGCGCCGCCTCCTCCCGCTGCCGCTGCCGCTGCCGCTGCTGCTGGATGAGGCTGAGGTCGGAGCGGCCGAGCTCGGCGCGGGCGGCCGCGGGGACCAGGCGCGCGCTCAGCAGCACCGCGGCCAGGCCCAGCAGCACCGCCCCGGGCACGCGCCGGCCGAGCCCCGCCATGGCCGACAGCCCGCGGGCCGCGGGGGCATATTGCGGGCTCCGGCGGCGGGGCCCGGGCTGCGCGCTCCCGCTCCCGCTCCCGCTCCCGCTCCCGCTCCCGCTCCCGCTCCGCTCCCGCCCGCCCCGCTCCGCCCCCGCTCCCGGCTGCCTCGCTCCCTGGCGCTCGCGCTCGCGCAGTCTGCGGCACACAGCCTCGCCGGGAGGAGGAGGAGGAGGAGGAGGAGGAGGAGGGCGGAGGGGACGGGAGGAGGAGGCGGGAGGAGGAGGGAGACAGACGACGGATGAGGCGAGGTCTGCAGAAGACGAGGGTCCGGGGAGGAGGGGGCGGGCCTGCGGAGAGAGGGAGAGGAGGAGGGGCGCTGGAGGAGAGGGGCCTGGCAGTCTGCAGAAGGGGAGGGTCCGGAGGAGGGGCGGGCTCTGCGGAGGAGGGGGGGGGGAGGGGCGCGGAGGAGAGGGGAGAAGGAGGAGAGAGGGGTGGAGGCGAGGGTCTGCGGCGGGAGGAGGGGCGGGGCCTGGGGGAGGGAGAGGGAGGGGAGGGCGGGGCCTGGGAGAGGGCGAAGGGGTCCGGGAGGAGGGAGGAGGCGGGGCGCGGAGGGAGGGTCTGCAAGAAGAGGGAGGATGGCGGGGAGAGGGTGGCGGCGTGCGGGAGGAGGGGGGGGGGACAAATAAATAAATAAATAAATAAATATCCAAAATGGGTTAAAGACAGGGCACCTGGGTAGTTCAGTCAATTAAGCATCTGCCTTCAGCTCAGGTCATGATCCTGGGGTCCTGGATGGAGCCCCACATGGGGCTTCCTGCTCAGCAGGGAGTCTGCTGCTCCCTCTACCTCTGCTCCTCCTGCCACTCATGCTCACTCTCTCTGTCTCAAATAAATAAATAAATATCCAAAATGGGTTAAAGACAGGGCACCTGGGTAGTTCAGTCAATTAAGCATCTGCCTTCAGCTCAGGTCATGATCCTGGGGTCCTGGGATGGAGCCCCACATGGGGGGCTTCAGGCTCAGCGGGGAGTCTGCTGCTCCCTCTACCTCTGCTCCTCCTGCCACTCATGCTCACTCTCTCTGTCTCAAATAAATAAATAAATATCCAAAATGGGTTAAAGACAGGGCACCTGGGTAGTTCAGTCAATTAAGCATCTGCCTTCAGCTCAGGTCATGATCCTGGGGTCCTGGGATGGAGCCCCACATGGGGGGCTTCAGGCTCAGCGGGGAGTCTGCTGCTCCCTCTACCTCTGCTCCTCCTGCCACTCATGCTCACTCTCTCTGTCTCAAATAAATAAATAAATATCCAAAATGGGTTAAAGACAGGGCACCTGGGTAGTTCAGTCAATTAAGCATCTGCCTTCAGCTCAGGTCATGATCCTGGGGTCCTGGATGGAGCCCCACATGGGGCTTCCTGCTCAGCAGGGAGTCTGCTGCTCCCTCTACCTCTGCTCCTCCTGCCACTCATGCTCACTCTCTCTGTCTCAAATAAATAAATAAATATCCAAAATGGGTTAAAGACAGGGCACCTGGGTAGTTCAGTCAATTAAGCATCTGCCTTCAGCTCAGGTCATGATCCTGGGGTCCTGGATGGAGCCCCACATGGGGCTTCCTGCTCAGCAGGGAGTCTGCTGCTCCCTCTACCTCTGCTCCTCCTGCCACTCATGCTCACTCTCTCTGTCTCAAATAAATAAATAAATATCCAAAATGGGTTAAAGACAGGGCACCTGGGTAGTTCAGTCAATTAAGCATCTGCCTTCAGCTCAGGTCATGATCCTGGGGTCCTGGGATGGAGCCCCACATGGGGGGCTTCAGGCTCAGCGGGGAGTCTGCTGCTCCCTCTACCTCTGCTCCTCCTGCCACTCATGCTCACTCTCTCTGTCTCAAATAAATAAATAAATATCCAAAATGGGTTAAAGACAGGGCACCTGGGTAGTTCAGTCAATTAAGCATCTGCCTTCAGCTCAGGTCATGATCCTGGGGTCCTGGATGGAGCCCCACATGGGGCTTCCTGCTCAGCAGGGAGTCTGCTGCTCCCTCTACCTCTGCTCCTCCTGCCACTCATGCTCACTCTCTCTGTCTCAAATAAATAAATAAATATCCAAAATGGGTTAAAGACAGGGCACCTGGGTAGTTCAGTCAATTAAGCATCTGCCTTCAGCTCAGGTCATGATCCTGGGGTCCTGGATGGAGCCCCACATGGGGCTTCCTGCTCAGCAGGGAGTCTGCTGCTCCCTCTACCTCTGCTCCTCCTGCCACTCATGCTCACTCTCTCTGTCTCAAATAAATAAATAAATATCCAAAATGGGTTAAAGACAGGGCACCTGGGTAGTTCAGTCAATTAAGCATCTGCCTTCAGCTCAGGTCATGATCCTGGGGTCCTGGGATGGAGCCCCACATGGGGGGCTTCAGGCTCAGCGGGGAGTCTGCTGCTCCCTCTACCTCTGCTCCTCCTGCCACTCATGCTCACTCTCTCTGTCTCAAATAAATAAATAAATATCCAAAATGGGTTAAAGACAGGGCACCTGGGTAGTTCAGTCAATTAAGCATCTGCCTTCAGCTCAGGTCATGATCCTGGGGTCCTGGATGGAGCCCCACATGGGGCTTCCTGCTCAGCAGGGAGTCTGCTGCTCCCTCTACCTCTGCTCCTCCTGCCACTCATGCTCACTCTCTCTGTCTCAAATAAATAAATAAATATCCAAAATGGGTTAAAGACAGGGCACCTGGGTAGTTCAGTCAATTAAGCATCTGCCTTCAGCTCAGGTCATGATCCTGGGGTCCTGGATGGAGCCCCACATGGGGCTTCCTGCTCAGCAGGGAGTCTGCTGCTCCCTCTACCTCTGCTCCTCCTGCCACTCATGCTCACTCTCTCTGTCTCAAATAAATAAATAAAATCTTTTTTAAAAAATTTAAAAATAAAATAAATAAATAAATATCCAAAATGGGTTAAAGACAGGGCACCTGGGTAGTTCAGTCAATTAAGCATCTGCCTTCAGCTCAGGTCATGATCCTGGGGTCCTGGGATGGAGCCCCACATGGGGCTTCCTGCTCAGCGGGGAGTCTGCTGCTCCCTCTACCTCTGCTCCTCCTGCCACTCATGCTCACTCTCTCTGTCTCAAATAAATAAATAAATAAAATCTTTTAAAAAATTTAAAAATAAAATAAATAAATAAATAAATAAAATCTTTTTTAAAAAATTTAAAAATAAAATAAATAAATAAATAAATAAATAAATAAATAAATAAATAAATAAATAAATAAATAAAATCTTTTTTAAAAAATTTAAAAATAAAATAAATAAATAAATAAATAAATAAATAAATAAATAAATAAATAAATATCCAAAATGGGTTAAAGACAGGGCACCTGGGTAGTTCAGTCAATTAAGCATCTGCCTTCAGCTCAGGTCATGATCCTGGGGTCCTGGGATGGAGCCCCACATGGGGCTTCCTGCTCAGCGGGGAGTCTGCTGCTCCCTCTCCCTCTGCTCCTCCCTGCCACTCATGCTCACTCTCTCTGTCTCAAATAAATAAATAAATAAATAAATAAATAAATATCCAAAATGGGTTAAAGACTTAATTACACTACCTGAAACTATAAGACTACTGGAAGAAAACATAGGGGACGACTTCTTGATATCACTTTTGTCAATGGTTTATTGGATATGACACCAAAAGCACCAGCATTAGAAGCAAAAAACAAGTGAGACTACATCAAACCAAAAATCTTCTGTAAGGCAAAGAAAACAATCACCGGAGTGAAGAGACAACCTATAGCATGGGAGAAAATATTTGCAAACCACACATCTTCTAAAGGGCTAATATCCAAAATATGTGAGGAATTTAAACAATAGCAAGAAAATAATCCAATTTAAAAATGGGCAAATAAAATAGCCCAGAAGTTGACTATGCAGAAATTGTCAATTAATTTATGACACGAGACAGGAATATGCAACGAGGAAAGGACAGTCTCTTTAATAAACGGTGCTGGAAAGGCTGAACAGCCACATACAAAAGAATGAAATGACTGTTATTTGACAGTATATAAAAAAACTAACTGAAAATGGATTAAAGAGAGGAGGGGCAAGTGGCTGGCTCAGTTGGTGGAGCATGCGACTCTTGATCTCACGGTTGTGATTTTGAGCCCCATGGTGCGTGTAGAGAGTACTTAAAAATAAAATAAATATATATAAAAAAAAGATTGAAGACTTGAATATATAAGACTAAAACTCCTAGAAGAAAACCTAGGCAGTAAGTTCCTTGACGTGCACCTTGACAGTGAGTTTTTGACTTCTGAAAATCAAAAGTCTTGTGAAGTTTTGCTTCTGACTCCAAAAGCAAAGGCAACAAAAGCAAAAATTACAAAAATGTAAGTACATCAAACTATAAAGCTTCCACACAGCAAAGGAAACCATCAGCAAAATGAAAAGGCAATCTAAAGAACGGGAGAAAATATTCGTGAATAACATATCCAATAAGGGGTCAATACCCCAAATATATAAAGAACTCACACAAATCAGTAGCAAAAAAAAGATCCAAACAGTACGATTTAGACGTGGGCAGAGGATGTGAACAGACATTTTACAAGGAAGACAGGCTGACGGCCAACGGGCGCGCCAAGAGGCTCCGGTCACTGATCATCGGGGACGCGAGAGCCGAACCCCCGACGAGCCATCACTTCACACCTGTTAGCATGGCTCTTCCCAAAAAGACCAGAAGTAATACGTGTTGGCAGGATGTGGAGAAAGGGGAACCCTCGGGCACCGGTGGTGGAACGTAAATCGGCGCAGCCACCCTGGATCACAGTGTGGAGGGTCCCCGGAAAACAAAACAACAACAGGAATACCGTACAGTCTCGCAACTCTTCTTCTGGATTTACCCAAAGGAAACGAAAACACGATTCGAAGAGACGACGGCACTTCAGTTCTCCGCAGCTCAGACACGGAGACAACGTAGGTGTCCTTCGATGGCTGGATGGCTGGATGGACAAAGAAAACGTGTCACACACACACACACACACACACACACACACGAAGTACAATACTATTTAACCATAAAAAAAGAATGCGACCCTGCCTTTAGTGACAACACGGGTGGACCTGGAGGGTGTTACGCCGAACGAAAGAAGTCAGACAGGAAGAGACCCCTCACGATCTCGTGTTTCTGTGGAATCACGCAGGGATGACAACAGGGCGAGCTCCTCGGCACAGGGAGTGGGTTGGTGCTTGCCTGAGGCAGGGGATGGAGGCGGGAAGAATGGGGGAAGGGGCCAAAAGTTCCAGCTTCCAGTTGCAGCATAAATAAGCCGTGGGAAGGCGCCGGAGCTCGGTGCGGCCGCGCAGTTCTGCGGTGCGTGTCTGAAGGTTGCTCAGGGCGTCGACCTTCACATGCACACGTGTGTACGAGACGTATATAGCGACTGCTCATGCTGACGGCCGTTCCCGAGGCCGAGGGAGATGATCATTTTGCAATATATGCAAATATCCAATCATTACGTCGTCCGCCTGCAGCTAATGACTATACTGCTCAATGTCAAGTACACCCTAATTAAAAAAGAAACAAAGAAAACGCAGAACCCCCCAGACCGGTCTACAGAACCAACGGCAGCCTTATCAGAAGCCAAGATGACTTCTCCGGAGAGACTGGCAAGCCGATTCCAAAGCTCCCGGGAGATGGCAGGGGACCCCCTTACAGCTGCGACGACAAGCAGCGGCTGGGCTCGCCGGTGTCCCTGCTGCCCGCAGAAGGCCCAGATGGGCCCGGCTGCAAAGCGTTTGCCTGAACCGAGGAGACGCGTCTTCCAGGACCAGCCCCGCAGGACGTCTGACCTGAGAGTGCGCGCCTAGGAGAGAGGAGCAGGGCAAGGCTGGGGGGGCCCTGAGAGGCCTGAGCGGGCGATGGGCAGCACAGCCCCCACCTGCCGGGAGCCTCACTCGGGCTTTGGGATCCGACGGGTGCCTTTCAGGGCTGGGGTTTATGGAATTCACGGATGGGTGAAGAGCAGCCAAGCCCGAGGCAACGCCCGGGAGCAGTGGGACGGGGTCCCCAGCAGTGCTCTGAGCGTGGCAGTGAGCAGGGACGGGGGGCACGGCGCATGAGCAGGTGTGCTACAGCCCCCTGGGGCACCAGCTACAGCAGCTGCGGTGGCTCACAGAGCACTCCAAGCACCCGGAGCACCCTAAGCACCATGAGCACCACCAGCACCCTCAGCACCCCGAGCACCACAAGCACCGTGAGCACCCCGAGCACCACGAGCTCCACAAGTACCATGAGCACCCTGAGCACCACCAGCACCCTCAGCACCCTGAGCACCCCAAGCCCCATGAGCACCATGAGCACCATGAGCACCATAAGCAACACCAGCACCCCTTGCACCCTGAGCTCCACGAGCACCCTAAGCTCCATGAATACCACAAGCACCCTGAGCACCCCGAGTACCATGAGCTTCACAAGCACCCTGAGCTCCATGAGCACTCTGAGCACCCCGAGCACCATGAGCACCATGAGCCCCATGAGCACCCCAAGCTCCATGAGCACCCCAAGCACCACAAGCACCACCAGCACCCTAAGCACCCCGAGCACCACGAGCACCACGAGCTCCACAAGCACCCCGAGCACCACACAGTCGTGACGAGACAGGATAGCGCACCCAGTGACCCAGTGCCACAGTCGCCTGGGCTCGGGGGCTGCCAGACGCCCCGGGGAGGGGGGGCGTTAAACCAATGACGTCCCTGAAACTCTGGCTGTCTCTGCTCTGCTGTGGCCGCTCATCTGACCGTGACCCAGCCCGTCCGAGTTCGAGAACCAACGGACTGACCGCTGGCGAGCGTCGGCCAAGGTGGTCGGTTGCTTGCCCAGTTAGGACCATCCACGTCCTGGACACAGGGACGGTTTAGGATTATTAGCCAAAGGGGATCGTGTGATTGGAGCAATTACTGAATCTGAGGTGTAGAGGCCTCGTCAGGGAATAGGCTGGCAAGTCCTCGGGTGGCTGCCCGCGCCTGGGTGACCTGCTGTGCACGGGAGAGCGGGCGCCATCTCCACGGCATCGCGGGTGGCCCTGTGCGTGCAGGCCTGCCCAAGCCACTCCTGTGTTTCTGGGCCTAAATTACATACATTCATTAAATAAGTATAAATTTTAAAAGACAGAGAGAGAGAGAGAGAGAGAGAGAACTCGGGAGACCGGGGCTTTACGACCTGGGAAATTCTCAGCATCTCCGGGGTGAGAGGACATCAGAGTGAAGAGGTTCCCCGTCAGGAAGTTGGCTGTGGAGGGGACACGGAGAGCCCAGAAAATTTTCTTTGAAGAGACTTAAATGTGTGACTCACAGATCCCCTCACACATCCCAAAGGAAGCCCCAGGTAGAGACGGGATGGTTGCGGCAAGGTCCACGGGGCGGCCTCCGGGGTGGCGGGGAATCTGCCCGACACACGCGGGACACCCGCACGGTTCCCGCAGATGCAGGTCCGTTACCAGCAGAAGCACCGTCTAAGAAGGACAGGGCACAACCTGGAAGAGCACCCCGGGCCCCCACACTGGGTGAAATAAGTCAAAAACACCCTTTAACTGCAGACATGTGCTACGTGTCATGGTGGGAGCTGGGGGGGCGGGTAAGGAAAACTCAGACGGTGGAACCCGGAACCCCGAGCCACAGGGAGTTGTCGCGGTCTCTGAATCCAGGTGGAGTTTCCCCAGCTGGACTCTGAAGGTGCTTGGGGCCAGTGACTTCTTTTTTTTCCCCCTTCTACTTTTTTATTCCTTTTTTTTGAACCAGAACATCTAAAATTATCATATGCTCCCCCCCATCAAGGTGGTATGTTGGGAGCAGAGGACCCTGTTTCTTTAGTTTCAGGGTCCCCGCAGAGAGCGAATCCCAGGAAGGCCTCGCTCACACCTAACTCAGACAATGATGAGATTTGGGACATTGGCCCTGATGAGTCGAGGAGGGATTGGGGACTTTGAGTCAATGCTGTGATGGCTTGACTTTGGGGACTTTGGCGCGAGTTTCCTGAATTTTATATGAGGCTGAAGTGAATCTCTGAGGGCCAGAGGGGACTGTAGACCTAATGCAGCTCCCCCCACCCCCCCACACACGGAAAGGTGTCCTTGACCTCAGCCCCTGGCCCCCGAGGTCACGTTACCCTTCACCGCAAAAGGACCTCACGGTCACGGGAGCCTAATGTATCATCTAGGCCGCGATGAAATAATGGGGCTCATGCAGTGACCGAGCCCGAAGGGATCTAGGAGAGGGTGTGGAGCGGATACGGTGAAGAACTGGATTTGGGGGATTGAGGGTGAGAAGAGGAGACCGTGTCTGCAGGCTGGGCCCACCGCGTTCCCAGGCCTGCGGCTGAATCACGGCGCTCGTCGTGCAGGCGCTTTCGGGCTCCCCTTGAGCGGCCACGGCTGCCCGGTGGGAATGGGGTGAAATTAGTTACCACCGTGTCACCTCTGTCACCCGGGGGTCACCGAGTACCTGTGAGCTGAGGAAAGGCTCCCGAGGTCGCTTGGTGCCAGTAATGTAGCAGCACAGGTGGCAAGTGCTTGGCTTTGGTGTAAGCGGGAAAGGTTCAAGTGGAGGCCGATGCTGACGTCACCGTGAAGGACGTTTGCTTGTTCTTTAATAACTTCTCCCCTTTCATTTCCTCACTGACGCGTCCTGAGAAACTCAAAACCGTCCACCTGCCTGCCAGCTGGGCGATGGTGTTCCTGAATCTCGAAGGCCACCGCATGGCTCCTGCTGGACCCCAGTGGTGCTCAGGGGGTCCCCCGTTGGCGCGGCTGCTGCTCGGGCCCCGCGGCCCCCCTACAAGGGCATGTCCCGGGCCGGGGGGACGGAAGTGAGCTTGGGACACTGGCCCGGGCCCGGGGGTGGCGCAGACCCTGGCTCCAGAGGCCCTCGGGGGGGGGGGGGGGAGTGTCCTGTCCAGGCTCCGTTGAGCCTCCAGAATGGCTCGGTTGCTCATTTACGGCCCCCGGCCCCCTTCTGGTCTGCAGTCAGCCCCCCATTTCTCCCTCCTGCCTCCTTTCTTTCCCGCCCAGACTGACCCATGGCTGAGGCTGTTCATCCCGTGACCCGCACCTGCTGCGGTGAATCCGGGGCCCCCGAGACTCACCGGCTCTTCCTTGCCTTCTGTGCGCGTGGACCCCCCTCCCATGAGTGTGATGCCAGACCCTGCGTGTTTGTGAGTCCTAAGGTTCCCACCGGAGTCCTTGCTCCCTTCCAGTCTCTCCTGAAGTGCCATCACTTCCATCTTCCTAGAGGCGCCGACACAGTGGCCGCGTGTGCTACGGTGTGTGCGGGGCCCTCCTGACTCCCCGTCGAACTGGGAGCACAGTGGCCCGGTCTCCCCATGTGTGCAGACACCCGCGTGCACTGTGCGTGGCCGTGGCCGCCCGTGGCAGCAAGGAGCTCCCACAGCAAGGAGCTCTCCGGCCCGGGGCGGACCCGGGCGCGGCCTCCCCGGTGACCCTCCGTCCCCGGCCCGTCCCCCGGCGGCCACTAGCTGGACGCCCCGCTCGGCTCCCCCACCTCCCACGGCCGGTTCCTCCGGGGCTCCTCGGAGTCTTGCTGCAGGACCAGGGTCAGAACAGGGTCGGCGGAGGCGTCCCTCCCGCCCACGGGGCGGCCCCTTCCCTTTGTTGTTCCCGCCTGGCGGCAGGCCCGTCACTCCAGGACACCGGGGCCCCTGGGCCCGCTCTCCAGTGACACCAAGCAGCTCCGGGCGAGAGGGCGCTGCCCTCGCAGTGAGGCTCACAGCCCCTCCAGTTCCTGCCAGCTGTGGGTGACCTCAGCGTTTCCGAAAAGGCTTTCTGTGCCCCCTTTTGTTCATCGCTCGCCACTGTCACCTGATAAAAGCGGCCCTGCCATCATCGGCACTGGAAACCCCTTTTAACTCTCAACAGGTCTAGGATTCTGGGATTTGTGACCGGTGTATTTTAACATTAGCTTCCTTTCGCTCTTTTTGTATTACTTTTTTTCCGGATGACTATCACGCGTATTTCAAGAACTCAGACATCCAGAGGTACCTCTTTGAGGGCATCCTCTGGGCGCCTTGCTGAGGGCTCGCGTGATCAAAAAGACGACGTCACGGGGGAAGATACGAGGCCCGCACACGAGAGTGGCACCATATGCTCAAGTTTATTGAACAGACACAAGCTACACGGTGGGAACGAAGCCGTGCGGGTGTTCACGAACTCCAGTCAAGTCAGCAAATGACAAGTTTTAGAAGACACGCGTTTTATGTCTCACCCAATGTGGGCGACCATAAGAGAAGCTAAACAAAGAAAACCACTTTCTATGTTACTAGGCAGCAAGTTAATTCCATATATATATATAGCTTCCAGGCCACTTCAAGATATTTCAAAAGTGTTTCAAGACTAGTAGGGAATAGTTCACGCCCAGCCTGGAATAAAACGTAGAATGCACCTCTTAGGGGTGAGTAACTTCATTCGTTCATCCATAGCAGAATCACTCCTTCCTACGAACCAAAATTTTAATGAGTCTGTTTAGTTTAGGTTTACCACGTTAACAGCGACTCTGAAAATGCACGAGGTTTGGTTATATTGTTATATTGCACTTGAGAACAGTGACAACAGAAATCAAGGACCTGACGCCTCCCCCAAGAAATTCATTACAAATCAGAAACCGCAATGAAATACAAGCATACAGGCCTGGGGTGTGTTGTCCAAGCTAGCCCACCGACAAGGTAAAAGGGCTGGTCTCCAAAACACCGAGCATTAGGTTACTTACTTACTTACTTACTTATTTATTTATTTATTTATTTTTGCCCTTTTTTGAGACTATAATCAATTTTTGAATTTCACATTTGTTGTTGACCAAACTGACCGCACATACAAACCACCCAAGGGTACAGACAAAGTGACATTAAGATCAGCGAGGGTCGTACCCGTGTTTCAAGAAGGCCTTCCTCTTCTCCGAGGCTGGCACGCGACACGGGACCGTCTACCAACTCGGAGGTCGCCTTATAAAAAGTAGCTGATCTCTTATACGCTCTACCTTTGCCACTTAACTCTCCCTCGGGGCCGTCACTAACCGTCACAAACCTTCCGCGGCCCTCTTAGGAAGCCAGTAGAAGGACAGTCTCTTCTACAAATGCTTGCATTTTCACTTTATAGGAAGTATTGGTGAAAATTCGCTACGAAGCAGTAGTTCCAGAACACAGGTAAGACTGTGGGACGCGAGTTTTAACTGTTTTACACTTTGGAATTATGAAGACCTATACGACAATTATAATAATGATTCATTACAAGAGAAAGATAAAGGGGAAAAGAGGGAAAGAGTATCCCTCACACATATGTTTCTCAAGCTATCAATTCTGGAATAAATGCCTACGTGAGAAATTGGCAAGAGTATATTTCTCACCGATATTAAATGCTTTAAATACTGTTTTTTAAGACTCATCAGGTTATTCAAATTTTACACTCAAAATGCATTTTAAATCTCAATGAATCACAAACAGTAGTATTTAAAAAATGTTAAAAATGTTTGAAAATTGTAAGTTTTCACAGAACTGTTGCTTGACGTTTTTAACCAAATACATTCACATGCTGCTTTGGGGTAGAAATCATCCCAACATTTTTCCCAAACATTTTCCTCGAAGTGTGAGCTTCCAAATCATACTTCTACCATAGTTCTGTAGAGATACATGTTTTCATTTTTTAAAAGAAAATACTATTGCTCAAAACTACATTTCATAAAAGGGAACTTAAAACATCATGCTTCCAACACCAATATCCTTCAGTCTCCCACACACAATTATACCTTGAGCTACAGGCCACAGGAGGAACAGACCGTGCAAAAGCAAACTAACATTTCTTGTAAAGAGAGGATTTCTATCCAACATCTACTTTCAGGGATGACTACTATTCGGTGGGGAAACAGGTATAAAGTCAAAGTCGTCAACTTAGTGACTGTTTGGTGGAAGATCCCAGGATAAAAATATTTTTTCTTAAAAACTTTAGACTTACTGGTAATAAAAATACTTATTGCATACGAGTAAGATCTTTTGAGCTACTAGCAAAACCTATGCTACAAAATCTATTAATTTTGAAATTCATCTAAGCTGAATACAGGGTCTTGTCACGTTCTAACGTATATAACTCACGTTCCTCTGTTTTACAAATATATTCTAGCTTAGCCCCTTGTGTGAGGAATTCGAACACAAGACATGGCACGATAAATTTCAATTATTTTTAAATCATAGAAAAATATTCAATTATTTAAGGGAAATATTTATCCTTGCCTAATGAGGACAGCAGTTAAAAACCTATTAAACTCTCAATTTCTAAAGCACAACATGATGTAATTGCACAAAAATAGATATAATTAATAGTCGTTCCCAGACCTTGAGGAACTGTGACTAAATCACATTATTCCTCTAGAAGAATCATCACCCTCCAGGCAGATAAAATTACAATTTGCTACCTGTGCAGCTGTTATATAAAAATTCTAAAAAAGTAATTTATGTTAATAAAACTATAAAAGTTTTAAAAGGCTCCCAGTAACTTGTATTGCTTATAAAAGTAACTACTCTACGTTATTTTGGTAGCTGAGACTGGTTTTACACATGATACCCTTGCTTAAGCTAAGGTAATGTCCGTGTGAGCATCATGCTATTATTGCCGGAAGCAAACCAGCAAGCTACTTTAAGAATTTCAATTCCACGCATTTCTCGTGGGGTTGGAGGTCGGGTGCAGGTTCCTGCACATTATAAAGATTCGTCATTGATCTTAACCCATTCTCAGTAAAGTTTTAGAGATGTAAGGAAGATTACATATATAGGAAGAAAATAAATTAATCTAGGCTCAAAATTCTTGCTCTAAGAGCGTACTATTAATAAGCAAGTCTATCAAAGAACTACAGTCTTTTAACTTAAATGATATATATATATTTTTTGTATTGCGGATAGCCAGACTAATACAATGGAATTTCCGTACTTCAGAAATGATTTCCAAACGCATATGGCTTTAAGCATGATGATGAGTAGCGGAAATTAAAACTACTACACAAAAGAGGCATTTTTGATCATAGAATTTTTAGTATAGGTTGGCTTAAAGGATTTGAAATAGAACCTAAACGTATACAAACTGAAATGTAAGGAAATGGAGTGGATAAAACAAAAATAAAACCACAATAGCATGTACCCAACTTTCATATTAAAACACTATACCTTTTCTATTACAGGAAAGAATCTGGATGGATCATGCTTTTTTTTTTTTTTAAGTTCTAAGACACAGGTAATATTAAATCCAAGTTCATGCAGTTATAAAGTTAGTAGCTTAAAAACTCAACTGTAGTGTAATGTGTATTAACAGTAAGCTCCTGTACAAAAGATGTGGATCCTAAGGTCCAAATATGGATTGCCTTAAAACCACAAAAGCAACAACAAACAAAATCACACAAAATCAGAAATAATCATCGTAGGAGGTCCTATCTTATAGAAAGTGGTAACTCAGGTGCTCCTTGTCTTATGTACATCGAAGAACAACTATTGCTTAAAATTTCATTATTTAAATACCTAAAAACGCAAGTCAGTGGTGTGTATTACACGTACGTTTGAACTTAGTAATGACAAAAAAGTTGACACCCATTGCCCTTGTTGTGTGGTTAATACCAACGGGCACCGTCAGCAGTACAGTCTTGGAAGTTTTATTCCTCGCAAAGGAAACTGAAACCTATGATGAAGTCGGAAGCTCTGACGGGTCAGAGCGTAGCATGACTTAAAAATGACGGTTAAGTTTCTGAGTTTCCTTCGCCATTTTCATGAGGTTGAAGCTGTTCCCTTTCTTGCTCTTCCTGCGGTGGCCGGACACGTTTAAAAAAGCCCATCTGAAAATAAAATAAAATAAAATAAAAAGTAAAAAAGCCCATCTGTCAGTCGAAGAACAACCAACATTACTGAAGCAGATTACAAGCGCCGAGGGCCTGTATGAGCACCGGGGGAACGTCGGTGCACCGAGTACAACTCTTCTTCCTTCAGATACGTGATGCTCATCACGCACTATTAAAATTGCCCCTTCCTTCCCTTCTTTTCTGTTCCTCCTCCCTTCCCGTCCTCCCTCGCCCTCTTCCTCGGCTTTGCCTTCCGCCGCCTCCCAAGCCCGCCACTTACCCTGTGCATCACAAACACCAGGACAGCCAGCAACAGCAACCCCGCCAGCACCGCTAAAATGATCACCCACACGGGCACGGGCATGGGTGCGGGCTGGATGCCCCAGGTGACGTTAGTGGTGACCTGGTGGGGGGAGGTTCTGAGTTTTAAAAGCAGGTCGCTGAATTACCCGGCAAATGTCTGAACGCCCATTACATTTTGTTTTAACGGTATTCACGTTTTCTTTTCTTACATGTGGTCATTTGTGGTGATACACTTGGTACCAACAGCATGCAGCTGCCCAACGGCAGGTGAACGTCAAGGTACCTCGGAGGTGATTTTTAAATGATCAAATCCAACTGCGATGTGTCGGTCCCATTTTTTAATCCTTAAATTATACATCTTTAAAATCTTTAGCCTTCACCTATGATAGCGCATTTCCAACTTTCTAAACTTTGTGAAGAAAAATTCCCCACGCTCCCTCCCCTGGAATCTCTCCCATAGGGATGCTAAAGCAAAGGTCTACCTTTCCTAATTGTAGGGCGAGGGAGTAAAATGATATTAAACCAGGTTATAGGCCTGGTAGGTACTAAATTATCAAAATAGTTAAGGTGTCATTATTTAAAGTAAAATTTTTAAAAAATATCTACAGCATGGTACTGGGTGTATTTATTCCATTTCCCCAAATCGGTGACTTACTAATGTGGAGTTGAAGATATCCTCAATTGGAAGGTTCTTATAAGGAAATTCAATGACATTAAAAGAAGCAGATGACTTCAGAGAATATGAATGGTTCTGGTTTTCTTTCTGTATGGAAATAACAGTAAAACGATTTCCTAGATGTGAGGCCTTTTTCATGTCTTGGAGAAAATGGATAGACCGGCAAATGCTCTATCCGTCTATCTACTTACGTTCATAAAGGTCTCCGTCCACAGCAGGGACTTCACATACAGGATGGCACTCTTTCCTCGGTCCAGCCGTCCAACCTGGCAGACGATCTTCAGGCACTCAGCAATGCCACAACCCTGCCGAAACAAGTTCTTTGCTTGTAAGAAAAGATCTATCATCTCCTGAACGCAGGAAAATTAGGCATTTTAGTCGTTTTACGGGAAGGCTGAAGAGATGATAGAGATCCCTTTGCCTTCTAAGAATAATGAATAGGCTAACCATGGAATCTATGAATGTTTTCTGTTAAAAGGGGTTGCTTTTAGGGGCGTCTGGGTGGCTTAGTCGGTTAGGGCGCCTGACTCTTGATCTCAGGCTTGTGAGGTCAAGCCCCATGTTGGGCTCCAGGCTGGGCACGGAGCCTACTTAAAAAAATAAAGTCAAAGTGATTTGTTAGATAAGGATAAGATCTATAATATTAAAAGATGTTATTTTTGTGGCCAGAAGTCAATTCTCTTGGAACATTCTAGGATTCTAGAAGTCAACATTCTTCTAGAAGTTGACTTTCTTAGGTAAACCCAGAGCATGATGCTATAGTAGGACAGAAAAAACAGATCACAATATACCTGCGAAAAAGAAAAAGAACCAGGATGAATCTTGAATAGCCAATCCAAGTCAGACCTATAGAAATCGAGGGGCATGCTGATGGTCTTTGCTACACTCTGTGTTTTTATCAGTAACTTGAAGGCAGGCGGGTAAAGATAGGAGATAATAACCACCTTGTATATGTTGGTCAAACCGTATTAGACATGTCAGTGCTATCTAGTAAGTGGCACTTCCAGTCAATGACAAGGAATAGCCAAGCTTTCTTGGCCTAAGGAAGGGCATCTGTGAACAGCCTGTGACGGACATCATACTTAATGGTGAAAGGACAAAAGCTTTCCCCTAAGATCAGAAACAAGACAACAGTGCCCACTCATCACGCTATTTATTTTTTAAGATTTTATTTGTTTACTCATGAGAGACGGAGACAGAGAGAGAGAGAGAGAGGCAGAGACACAGGCAGAGGGAGAAGCAGGCTCCATGCAGGGAGCCCGACGTGGGACTCGTCCTGAGACCTCAGGATCACGCCCTGGGCCGAAGACAGGAGCTAAATTGCTGAGCCACCCAGGCTGCCCCACTCATCACACTTTAATTCAGATTGTTTAGAAGGTTCTAGGCAGTACAATTAAGCAAGGAAAAAGATAAATAAAAAGTATCCCAGTTGGAAAGGAAGAACTAAAACTGTCTGTATTCACAGATGACAGGCTCTTATATACGGAAAACACTAAAGAATCCACAATAATAGTAGTAGATCTAATAAGTACAGAAAAGGTACAGAATACAAGATTGATATATAAATAACTTGTGATTATTTAAATACATTTAAAGTTATACATATTATATTTAAAGCTATATATATTACACATTTATATATATATAAAGTTACATATATTACTTTATACCAGTAATGAAGATTCTGATAATGATATTAAGAAAACAATTCTATTTAAAAGAGCATCCCAAGAGAATACATAGAAGTAATTTAAACAAGAAAGTGCAAGACCTGCATATACTTAAAAGTACAAAATATTTTTGAACTTGAAATCAAAGAAGACCTAAATAAATAGAAAGATATCTCATGTTCAAGACTGAAAGACTGGGGACCCCTGGGTGGCGCAGTGGTTTGGCGCCTGCCTTTGGCCCAGGGCGCGATCCTGGAGACCCGGGATTGAATCCCACATTGGGCTCCCGGTGCATGGAGCCTGCTTCTCCCTCTGCCTGTGTCTCTGCCTCTCTCTCTCTCTCTCTGTGTGACTATCATAAATAAATTAAAAAAAAAAAACTGAAAGACTTAATGTTTAGACAATACTCCTAAATTGTTACAGATCCAACAAAACTGCTACCAAAATTCCAGCTACGTTTTCTGTAGAAATGATCAAGCTGATCCTAAAATTCGTATGGAATTGCAAAGAACCCCAAACACCTAAGATAATCTTGAAAAGGAAAAAAATATTGGAGGACTCCCACTTCTCAATTTAAAGACTTACTGCCAAGCTATAATAAAACAATTTGGTACTGGAACAAGGATACATGTATAGATCAATAGAAGAGTCAAAAGTATAAAATTTAGGAAACCAAAAAGCTTAGGTGTAAATTTTCAGGATCTCAGGTTCGGCAATGGTTTCTTAACCGTGACAGTAAAAGTAGAAGCAACAAAAGAAGAAAAGGACTTGACAATCTGAACTTCTTCAAATTTGACAACTTTTTGCATCAAAGGGATACACTATCAAGAAAGTGAAAAGACAACTTACAGAATGAGAGAAAATATGTGCAATAACAGCTCTGAAAAGGGAAGTATCCAGAATATATAAGGAACTCTTTAGGAATTAACGACAAAGGCAAACAACCCAATTTAAAAATGGGGCCCTTGGGTGGCCCAGTTGGTTGAGTGACTGACTCTTGGTTTCAGCTCAGGTCATGATCTCAGGGTCATGGCATCAAACCCCCAGGTGGGCCGAGCGCTCAGTGTGGAGTCTGCTTAGGATTCTTTCCCTCTCTTTCTCCCTTTCCCACTTCCCCCTGCTTTCTCTCTCTCTCTCAAATAAATAAATAACATTTAAATAAACCAACAAAAAATAAAACTGGGCAGAGAATTTGAAGAGACATTTCTCAAAAGAAGCTATAACTCAGAAGATGCTCAACACCATTAGTTGAAAATACAAGTAAAGTCACGATGAGACAGTACTTCACACTGACAAGGATGACCATAAAACAAAGAGAATTTTCTTTAAGGCGAGAGCAAGTGACGGCAAACCCGGAGGAACTGAAAGACTCATCCAGGGCTGGCTGAGAATGTAGGAGGATGCAACCACTTTGGAAAAGTTTGGCAGTTCCTCAAAAGTTAAACAGAGTTCCCATATGACCCAGCAATTGCACTCCTAGGTTTGTTCCCAAGAGAACTGAAAACATGTCCCCATAATAGTCCCAGCGGCACTATTCAAAATAAACAGAAAGTAGAAACGATCTGAATGTTTGACAACCAATAAATAGACAAATTATCACATATCCATAGAATGGACTATTATTCAGCCATAAAAATGACTGAAGTACTACGACGTGCTATGACACGGTGACGCTGAAAAATCACCGCACTGAGTCAAAGAAGCCAAACACGAAAGCCATGCACGTATTGTATGACTTCATTACATGAAGTGTCCAGGACAGACAAATCCTTAGAGACAGAAAGCAGACTGGTGGTTGCCAGGGACTGGAGGCAGGGAAGGATGGGCAGCGACTGCATAACGGGTACAGTATTTCTTTTTAAGATAATATAAAAAATAGGGATCCCTGGGTGGCGCAGCGGTTTGGCGCCTGCCTTTGGCCCAGGGCGCGATCCTGGAGACCCGGGATCGAATCCCACATCGGGCTCCCGGTGCATGGAGCCTGCTTCTCCCTCTACCTGTGTCTCTGCCTCTCTCTCTCTCTGTGTGACTATCATAAATAAATAAAAATCTTTAAAAATTAAAAAAAAAAAAGATAATATAAAAAATAAAATAAAATTAAATAAAATAAAGTAAAATAAAATAAAATAAAATAAAATAAATGTTTTGGAATCAGAATAGTGGTGGTTGCACAATGTAGTGAATATACTAAAAATCACTCAATCGCACGCTTTAAAATGGTGAATTTTATATTATGTAAAAGTTTTATCTTAATTGTTCTTTAAATGTAGGTTCTGTAGGAGTATAGAGAAGAGGGTCAAGAGGGGGGCGAGGGCTAAAAGTAACTTCAATTTCACACGGGTGGGTTAGGGGAAGTCCTGTCATAATCTGCCATTTAAGGACACTGGCAGGAGATGGGGACATAAGCCACAGGGATATCCGGACAAACAGCATTTCACCTAAAGAGCTCATTCCAGGCAGACGGACAATTTTTGAGGCCTAGATGTAGAAGCACGTTTGGGAATGTCCATTCAATGAAAAGTAAGGCGGCCACAACACGAGGAGCAGGGTAAGGAGAGGAAATGCAGTCAGTAAGCTGTAAGGGCCTAGATGCTGTTGGGCTTCGAGGCTTTGCATGCTCTGGTTTCCTGTGACTTAGACGGGAAGGCCCTGGAGCAACATGACCCGTTCTCTATTTGAAACGATTACCGTGGCTCCCATGTGCCAAACAAACCAGTGGGCACAAAGGCAGGTATGGAAGCCAAGCGAGAGAGGAAGGTGGCCTGGGTGAGGCTGTAGCAGTGCTACAGCTGCTGAGAAGGGGCCAGATTCAGGGTGTTCTGAAAGTGGAAATCGACAGAATTTGCTAATATAGAGGACGTGAGGTTTAAGGGAGAAAGAGGAGTCCAGCACAGTTACCAGGTTTGGGACAGAGAATGGGACTGGTTATTTGCTAAACTGGGGAACACTGCAGAAGGAGCAGGGCTGGGAAAACTCAGGGGTACCTTCTTGGGATTAAGGTTAAGACTCCTATTAAATATTTAGGAGGAGTTCCAGGAGGCAGCTGGATAATGGAGTCCAGAGCTCAATGCATAGGATCAGGTTGGAAATATAAATCAAAGCCATCTCCACAGAGAGAGTATTTACAGCCCGGAGAGTGGAAAATGTCCTCTAGTGCAGCAGCGTCTGATTACAGCTTCCTACAAGGATACGACTCACGAGTACGGAGCTAGCTCTGCTGCCCCAGGTAGCAGCCACCAGCCCCAGGTGGCTCCTGAACACTTGAGTGTGTCCGGTGTCTCTAGTATTGGACAGCACAGATCTGATGAACGACTGTTCGTGGAGCAGCTAAGAAACCTGAGATGTGAGCCCGGCTCACTCTACAGAATTAAAGGTCTGCGAATGGAGATTAAGAAGTAGCCGGTCATCGGAGGTGAAAAACCAAGAGAATAGTGTCTTTAAGAAAGAGAATGAGGGGTGTTCCACAGAGGAGGATGTGATTAATCGTGCCTGACGTCCCTGGGGGTTGAGGTGGATGGAAACTAAGGAGCCCTATGGAATCTGGTGACGGGAATGTAACTGGTATTTGCTAATGAGCATAAACTCGACGCCGGATTCTCCACCAGCTGATGGGTTGCAGATCTGTTAAATTTCAAAAACTTATTTTTTTTTCAAAGATTTTATTTATTTATCTGTAAGAGACATAGAGAGAGAGGTAGAGACACAGGCAGAAGGAAAAGCAGGCCCCATGCAGGGAGCCCCGATGTGGGACTCGATCCCGGGACTCCAGGATCACGCCCTGGGCTGAAGGCGCACACCCAACTGCTGAGCCACCCGGGTGTCCCAAATTTCAAAAACTTAAATGATAAGCCGCTTGATAAAACTATAGTCATTACACAGGCTGCCTCAACCAAGGTTGATCATAATGCTAATTATTCTTGTAATATATTTTTGTAGTGGCCTCCTGGGTTTATCTTGCAAGAGTGCACTAAGGCCTCCAGGATTAGGATGAGGCCAGTTAGAGTCCAGCCGGAGAAATGAGTTGGAACATAAATATTTTTATTAGCAATCTATAAAGACAGACCATTTGAAGAAAGTCTGGTGTTAATTTGACTAAGAACAAGGAAAGTAAGAGGAGTGAAAAATAGTGTAAAAATATATGTAGCTCTTCCAGGCACAGCTGTTGTTATTTTTGAAATGTTCTTTGGCGTCAGTTCTATAATCACATATTTTTAAATGTTGAAAGTGCTTGTTGTCGAGGTGGCGCTTACCAAAGTGTGAACGTCTCCTTCACGGAGGGTGAGATCCCGCTTGGTGATGACATGGTTCCGGTCACCTTGCCCAGCAACGGTGTCATTCTTTTCGGTTTGCGAATCTGAGATCTGGGGGACCGAGAAACAGGTGGGGAACGGTGACGGAAAACATCCTGCCTTGACATTTTGGCATCGACTGCTATCTCTGACTAACACAGGGTGACTGAAAACGTGTTGTGACAAATTCACCACTTAATATATGGTGGAAAGTAAGCACAGAGAATAAAGATTCGAGTCCTTAATAGGTGGAAAAGGGTCACGTCTGCCTAGCCATGATTTTCTCCCTCGCACAGCCAGAGTGGAATCTGATGAAACACAGTGAAACAGCCTGAAATCTCTCGGTGCACAGCTGTGACGAGTGTCAGTCAGGACTATACACTTTTTGTTCTGTTTTCTTAACTTTCCTTAGTCCACATTGGGCAATAGCTTCTTATCCAAATACATGTGCTAGGATGGAGAGGACTTAGGTCCAAAAGTACAAAATTCCACAAAATGACATTTTTCTAAGTCGCGGAAGTCAAAAGAGCCAGGTTAAGTACAATGTTAGATCTTTAACCCAGGACAAAAATTTCAACAACCAAACACGCCTGACACAACGTCGTAGGTGGATAAGCCAAAATGCAACAGAACCAACGTCAAACCAGGTCACCCCATAAATACCTGCTTCAGTAGGACTTTGCGGAGTGAAGAATTAATCCTCAGTCGTCATACAAACAGACGATTTAATCCTTAGTGTAGTGGGTTAGGAAGTAAAATATTTTCGTAGAGTGGATTTGTATCTTAATTGTTTTAACTTCATGCATTTCTCTCATAGATTCAGAAAGAAAAGAAAGAAATATCATCATAATAAAGAGTTGCCGTGGAGCACCTCACCTTAATTCTCAAAGGGTTGATCTCCATATCCGAAGTGCAGTTCATTGGCCCATCAATATCATATTGAAGGATGTATAACAAAGTGTTATTGTTATATTTGTAAGGCCACTGAAGATTTAGCATTGCCTTGCTGAATGAACTTGGGCCGTTGTTTCTCAGCTGAGGGGGAAAAGAAAATGTAAATACTCTGAGCAAAAATCTATTCCATAATCCTCCTCCTACATCAACGTTAGGAATCACCAGCAAGAGGATGTGAGTAACGGCAGAGCTTCCATAGTTACTCTGACATTACAACATGATCCTTACTAGGCAAAGGAGCTCAAACTCAACATCTGTCTCTAGTGTAGGGGCCATATATGTGTCAGGATGAAAATGTGAACAGGAGGGAAATATGAAAAGTTTTCAGTGAAATATGGCAGAGACAGAAAATTGGGAAGATCTGCTACAGGCACGCTCCATTTTCAGTCAGAGCTGCAAAATGTCCCTAGGAAAATACTCAATGATGGCCTATTGCTTTCATGCAAGTAGAACTCAGTGGTTTTAAGGCAACAATTCGTATAAAGTGCATTCTTTAACTACTTGAAGCTACTCGTCTTAAAAAAAATTTTAAAAAAAGGAACTTTTGAATAGGGAAAAAATTCAAAGACATCTCTGATACATCTTGAAACTATGCAGAGTTTTCATAATCATTGATCAGACTTGTTTTCTTATAAGTCGCCTAGCTGTTCTCCCCGTGCATCGGTTATGCTAACAACTGCAAACCTCATAGATGTGCTGAACAACTGGCCCAACATCTTCTTCAGTCTCAGGGTTCTCCTTGTGCTCCCAGTTTGGAATTGGAAGAAAGATATGATCAGGACTGGAGACTCTAAACAATGACCAAAGAAAATCTACCATGAATACCAAAATGATATGGTCAGTTCATTTTCAAAAGTACCTAAATAAATAAAATCAAAACTATTAAAAAAAAATATATATATATATATAATTTAAAAGAAAAAGAAAAAGCCACCTGTATACATGAACAGGCACATACACCTACACACAGACTACTCTTTATTGAATCTCATGCCACAGTGAAGGGGTAAATGAATTTGCGTAAGAGTTCAATGCACTTATTTTGTGCCTGCCGTTGCCACGTCTGGTTCATTTCCAGAGGGTTACCAAGTAAAGATCTGGGGGCTCTGGAATGCAGCTAGGAGCCTCTTTCCACAGAAGCTATAGCTCTAGCAAAGCTACCATGAAACTCGAAGGGATACCCCCCCAAAAACAAGCGACTGGGCCCAGTAGCTGCTTTTAAAAAGTAATTGCATTTTAAAGCAGTTTAAAACTCACAAGAATGAGACACTCAAGTCATAATCATACTGACCCTCTTATCTCAACAGCAGCTAAGACAGCGAGGTCAACTTTGTAGGACACAACTGGGCTTACTTTGTCAAAGAGATTGGAGCTGTAAAAGAGAAATACATATTTAGGCCTGAACGGAGCATGCTCACCATCAAAGACATACAGAGGCAAGTGCAGCGAAACTAAAAATGAACGAATTAAAAGCGACAAAGGAAAAACTTTCTGAAGTAACTTTCATTAGCACTTCATTCCAAGAAGATGACCAAATTTTACTTCTTTACTTTTGTTTTACAAGCATGAAACTAACAAATTTTTCTTATGATAGAAATACTGATTCTAAAAACAGTATAATGAAAAACATATTTTCTACAAAGATATTCATCACAGTTTGAAAAAAAAAAATTAGAGGCAGGGGCGCCTGGGTGGGTCGGTGGCTTAAGCGTCCGACTCGATTTCACCTCAGGTCATGATCTCATGGTCACGAGGTCAAGCCCCACGTTGGGCTCTGTGCTGAGCACGTTGTCTGCTTGACAGTCTCTCTCTTCCTCTCTCTCTGACCCCCTCCTGCTCATCTGCTCGCTCCCTCTCTCAAAATAAATAAAGTCTTAAAAAAAAAAAATTAGAGACAACTTAAATGTCCACCGATAAGGAAATGGTTAAACATACAGAGATGTGTTCAGGTAAAAAAAGAATTTTTTCTGTAAAATAAATTGATATAATAAACAAAAAAATGTTCACCCAAGACTATGGGTAATTATTACTTTCTGTATGTTTCTAGATTTTCCATATTTTAAGCATTTACTACGTTAATATTTATACAGAACAATGAATATTGTTTTATTTTTAAAAATGGTATAATCATGGGGCAGCCCGAGTGGCTCAGCGGTTTGGCACCACCTACAGCCCAGGGCGTGGTCCTGGGGACCCGGGATCGAGTCCCACGTCGGGCTCCCTGCACGGAACCTGCTTCTCCCTCTGCCTCTCTCTCTACCTGTGTCTTTCATGAATAAATAAATAAAATATTTAAAAAATTAAAAAATAAAAAATGGTATAATAAAATACCGAAATTTTAGCCTATTCTCTTCCATAACATTCAGATTATATTACATTGTATGTTTATGAACAAACAGTATTTCCTCAATAGTTACTACAAGCCAAGAAAAGTTGTTTTCAAACCTTTGGATTTGTAAGTCGAATTTCACAGAAGTATCCATCTCTGATTGCTGGTGCACACTGAAACGAAGCCCAGCTAGGAGCTGCAGGGGGAGGAAGAAATAGTGATGTTCATTAAAACAATGTCAAATCAGTGAAATCTAAATTCCATGTTCAAATTAAAAAAAAAAATTTGTTCCAAAATCGGGTTTTTTTGAGTTTGTAATAAAACTGAAAGCACTCCAACAAAGAATTAAATCCGATCTTCTACTGCATCTCTTTAAGATACGTGGGCCAATCCATAAAGGGGCCTATTTGACAATTATTAACAGATTGTAAGTGTATCTCCCCATAATAACACCCCATATTAATTTTATTTTAAAAATGCCAAAGTAAATAATTTTTGATTTAGTGAAAAGTACAGCAATTCTGCAGACTGATTTGGTGACAGGAACTTAACAACTTAATGGAGCAGGAAGGAATAAGTGATTGGGTTTAAAGAGCGAGAGAACCTGGCTACACAAGGCAGGAGAGGAAGGGCTACCCCCCCCCCAAATCTCTCCACGCCCATCACAACTCTTCTGACCACAACCATCCTAACTCCAGCAGGGGAGAACTGTTCTTAAAGGAAATCACTGAACTCACAGGGTAAGAGAAGGCAGGGCTTCTGGAGGTCATTTAGGACACAGGATACTTGTCCTTAGTTTAACCCATGTTCCCAACCCCTTTGGCAAGCTGAAGACCGTGTAAAGGCACAAGCCATCGCTGTATCATCTTAGTCAAAACCAAACAAACTCTGCGAATCATCACATTCTAAACCAAAACCAACTTAACAAAGACATGTTCTGAAGTATTTATAAAAATAATTTCTCTGGACAAACCTATAGAAAAATATGCTTTTTTTTTTTCTTTAAAAGAAAAATAAAATCCATTTAGTTTAAATGTCTTACTTGAGTTCCAGCCTTCATTGGGTTTCCAAGGTCACATACTACCTGGCGGGTTTGGTTTTCCGTCTTAAATGCGCAGGAAAGTCTCGCTAAGGCCTTTGATAGGCCAAAAAAAAAAAAAAAAAGACAAAACAAACAAAAGATTGAAAGGAAAATAAATAAATTAATGACAAAAAAAAAAAAAAAAAAAAAGAAGAGGCCACACACTATAAAATTCCTAGATAATATCATGCAACTTTATAGTTCAGTTTCTTGTTTTATAACTTCATCCATCTATTAGGGCAAATGGGGGGCAGGTTTGAGAGAAGCCTGAACTGTGCACAGCACCACAGATGAGGATATTTCTGAGAGATTCCTAGGGGATTTAGATAAATGACCTTATTACCCCTAACAAATTATTTGATGGAGAGGCACAGGCACTTTATCTATCTGACCTCGTTTCAGGCACTTAGCTGGCAATTCTAAAAATGTCCTCTCAATGCATTATGCAGAGTATTAGGCTTGAGAGGAATTATGCAAAGCAAGACAGTCCCTGCTGCCCCACCGGCCTGGCCGTCCTCTGCTAAACAGGGGGCTGACTCATTAGGGCTGACTCATTAAGGTTAACGAGGCCCGTGAGTGCGTCTCGACTTCTAAAGAGGCAGCCTGCTTACTTCGCTATTGCGGACGACCCCGATGAAATCAGCCTGCGGGGGGATGGACACGATGAGCTCAGCTTCGTAGGCACCTTCCCCTTGGTTCTGGGCCTTGACGATCAGGGTCAGAGGATTGTCGTCCCCGATGTAGATCTTCTTTTGATCACTACGAGTGAACACGAATCCAGACAATGAAAGAGGGCTGCGCGGGGAGGGCACGGTTGCTCAAAGACACAAGAGAAATGCGCAGACAGCACTGAGACATGTTCAAGATATTTTAAGACCATTTCGCAGCTCCACAGAAAACTGGAAACAGCCCGCTGGGTGCAAATCCAACGCTCCTCTCGGTAACAGAAAGCTCTCACGCCACTGACAGAGCACCCCCAGTCATAGCTATTACTGAAGTGATTTTGTATCTCTTGGTAGGTGCTGATTAATTCTCTCTCTTTTTTTTTCTCTAAAAGCTGAACTAATCCCTCCCATGATTCTCACAATGGTCATGGAGATTTATATATCATAAAATACTAATCGGATTCCTGTAGTTCACAATGAAATAGGCCTTTAAGAGGATACGACATTTACTATGCTAACACTACTCATCCCGCACGGAAATGGATCTGTCCACCCAGGCAACTAGTGAAAACAGCGTTTATTTTTCTAAAGTCCAACACTGATAGTTTTACTACTACAGACGTCATGAATCATCCTCCAATAGAACTAGTTCACATTAAAATATACTATTGCTTTGCAGAGAAGAGTGTGTTCCTCCATTTAAATCTGTTGGAGTGTTTACTGCTTGGAGTAAGGCTTACCTATCTACGGAAACCTCCAATTTGGGTTTGCAGATGTTGTCCTCACCGCAGTCAAGCAGAATATGGGCCTAAAAAAAAAAAGAAAAAAAAAAAAAAGAGCATTTGTTTGCATCCCTGAATATAAAAAGTATCATGGCTGCTTTTAAAAAAATTTATTTTAAAGAAAGTGTGAGCACGTGTGGGTTCGTGGCAGGGGGAAGGGAGGGACAGAATCCTCCAGCAGACTCCCCACTAGGCACAGAGCCCAACGCAGGGCTCCATCCCAGGACCCTGCGATCATGACCTGAACCAAAATCGGGAGTCGGGCGCTCAACTAACTGAACCACCCAAGAGCCCCATGGCTGCTTACTTTTGAACAGGCCAGTGCAGCTAGTCAAGAATGGATAAATAAGATGTGGTCTATGTATACAATGGAATATTCCTCAGCCATTAGAAATGACAAATACCCACCATTTGCTTTGACGTGGATGGAACTGGAGGGTATGATGCTGAGTGAAATAAGTCAGTCAGAGAAGGACAAACACTATATGGTCTCATTCATTTGGGGAATATAAAAAATAGTGAAAGGGAATAAAGGGGAAAGGAGAAAAAATAAGTGGGGAATATCAGAAAGGGAGACAGAGCATGAGAGACTCCTAACTCTGGGAAACAAACTAGGGGTGGTGGAAGTGGAGGAGGGCGGGGGGTAGGGGTGAATGGGTGATGGGCACTGAGGGGGGCACTTGACGGGATGAGCACTGGGTGTTATTCTGTATGTTGACAAATTGAACACCAATAAAAAATAAATTCATTTAAAAAAAAAGAATGTAAAAGAAGAAAAACATTCATAGGCTATCATGCATTAGTTGGAACCTTTTAGTTCTATCTCAAATTAAGGCGTCATGATTTTAGAATGAAGTGCCCTATAGATGGGGAACAAAGTAAAAAAATGAGGGTTCAAAAGAAAAAAGAAGAGAAGTGAGGAGTCAGCCTGAACCCGCTGAGGCTAAGTTGTGTGATCTTGGGCAAAACAAATTTCCCTTTTAGAATTTCCTGTTACATACGATGCTTCTGCCAACATCATGGAAATATAGCTGCAGAGCGTAAAAGAATAAGGAGCAACGGGTACCCGGCAGAAATTGTGCAGGAGGACAAAAGGGAATGGAAACGGCGTGAGCCCGGCATATGCAAGGCCATGAGGAAGGCAATGAAGGAAAAGGGACGAGAAGCACTGCAGTCAACCACCCCAGGGCAGGGGAAATAGGCAAAAACCTGAATTTTCTCCCTTTAGATCTAGAGGCTGGGGCAGCATGGAAAACCCAAAAGAGAAATAGTGGGAAGTACCAGAAGATGTTGGGTGGAATGTTAGAGAAAGAATCTAAAAATTTTCTAAAGAAGAAAGAAAAAGGGATGCCTGGGGAGCTCAGCAGCTGAGCATCTCCTTTTGGCTCAGGTCATGACCCCAGGGTCCCGGGATCGAGTCCCATGTCGGGCTCCCTGCATGGAGCCTGCTTCTCCCTCTGCCTGTGTCTCTGCCTCTCTCTCTGGGTCTCTCATGAATAAATAAATAAATAAAATCTTTATTTTAAAAAAAGAAAGAAGAAAGAAAAAAAAAAAGATGAGGCCATTCTTGGTTTGTCTATTGTTAATATCGAGAAAGCTTCAAGGCCAGGGGCAGACAAAAAGAGAGAACATGATTTAAAGGGGGAAAATAAAGAAAGGTTTAATTTACTGTTCCAAATCACAAGGTATATGCAGCTACACTGAATAAAATTACAGGATACAGTTATTTATTTATTTATTTATATATTATTTATTTATTTATGATAGTCACAGAGAGAGAGAGAGAGAGAGAGGCAGAGACACAGGCAGAGGGAGAAGCAGGCTCCACGCACCGGGAGCCCGACGTGGGATTCGATCCCGGGTCTCCAGGATCACGCCCTGGGCCAAAGGTAGGCGCCAAACCGCTGCGCCACCCAGGGATCCCAGGATACAGATCTTAAATGTCAATTTAATTAGAATGAAATGGGGATCCCTGGGTGGTGCAGCCGTTTGGCGCCTGCCTTTGGCCCAGGGCGCGATCCTGGAGACCCAGGATCGAATCCCACGTCAGGCTCCCGGTGCGTGGAGCCTGCTTCTCCCTCTGCCTGTGCCTCTGCCTCTCTCTCTCTCTCTGTGTGACTATCATAAATTAAAAAAATAAATAAATAAATAAAAAAAAATAATTAGAATGAAATGACGATATACACGAATCTGTAAATAACACAGATTAAGCAGCTGCGTATGTGCGCACACAGCGTTCTCTACAATTAAAATGTAAATCAGAGAAAACATAGATATAAAGCTTGTTCATCAAAATGCTGAAGCACTAGGTAAATACACTTGCACTTTGTTCTCCTTCAACTATTTTACTGTTTCATGTGTGTGAAGTACGACTCTCTCTTCCTCTGCATATAACCGAGTGGCTTCAAATAACGCTGACGTGAAAATTCGGATTCCCTCCCCGCGGACGTCTTTGACGGGAAAGCCAACATTGTAAAAGCAATCCCTGATGATACGTAAAAGATGAACTGTAAGACTTTGAAAAACTAAAACACAAAGCAGCGGTAAGGGGGAGGTAGGAAGTACCTGCCGACTGATGTTGGCGGGAGTGAACTGGTTGAGAATGGGCTGCAGGCCTGTCGCATCAGCAGCCGCTCTGTAATCCAACCGGTACTCCATAAAGACGGTAATCGGGGTGAGTTTGTCTCTGAATTCAGATTCATCCTAAGAAACAGAAAAGCTTCCCATCAACGAGGACCTCAATCTATGACATCAAACCACCCAGGGAAATCTGTGAGGGCACCACACGAAGCCAGCCGCGTTCCGGCCTGGCCCAATTCTACCGAAACCCTGAAACGCTGTACTCAAGAGTGAGAAGAGCATCCGGAAACGCTTGTTTCTCAGTGAGAACCCTTAATCCATTTTGGTTTATGATAAAATACTTAATTCATACAAAAGTACACAAGGCACGTCAATAAGACAGGCACGCCGCGCTCAAAACAACTAGAACATTCCCAATCATGCTTAAGCTCCCCGTGTTCGCTTCTCGTCTCTCGCCCTGGCCTTCCTTCTCGGGTAATCACTGTCCTAAATTTTTAAGTACATCAGTGTCTTGTTTGTTTCCGGTAGTTTTACTACATCCTATATTTTTCCTTAAACAATATATTTTTCAGCTTGCCCTTCCTTTTCCGTGTCCTTCAGAGTGAGGTCATATGTATTCTTCTGTGATTTGCTTTCCGGTCAACACTCTTGTTAAGATCCGTCCGAGATGTTGCAAGCAACTGATGTTTTTACTGCGGAGAAATATTTCATTATATATTGAACCCACAGTGTGTTTATTTATCCGTCCTCCTGTCAAAGGTTATTTGGCTTGCTTGGGGATTGAAAGTTGTTTTTACTATTATTAAAAAACTAAGAGAGAGATTATTCTACATGCTGGTAAATAGCTTTCTGAGGTCAGGAAGATCGCAGTCCTCACGACGTACACTGCCGCCAGCAATGTGGAGGAACTCCATGGATTCACATCTTGACCAACCAACAGGTATTGGCGAGCTTTGTTTGAATGTAGGAGGATGGTGTTTGTTCACAGTTACAGCTTGAAGCTTGTTTATTGTTTTAAACATTTTTTAGAATTTAAATTCAATTAATTTAACATTCGTGTATTATTAGTTTCAGAGGTAGAGTTGGAGGACTCATCAGTCTTATATAACCCAGAGCTCATCACATCACAACCCCTCCTTAATGTCTACCACGCAGTTACCCCATCCCCCCACCCCACTGGAGGGCCAGGAACCCACATTTGATTCCTATGATTAAGAGTTTCTTATGGTTTGTCTCCCTCTCTGATTTCATTATGTTTTATTTTTTTCTCCCTTCCCCTATGGTCCTGCTTTCTCAAATTCCACATATGAGTGAGATCATATGTTAACTGTCTTTCTCTGATGGGACTTATTCCAATTAGCATGATACCATTTAGTTCCATCCATGTCGTTGCAAATGGTAAGATTTCATTCTTTTGCTGGCTGAGCAGTAGTCCATGGTATAACACATCTCCTTTACCCATTCATCTGTCTGTCGATGGACACCGAGGCTCCTTCCACAGTGTGGCCATTGTGGACACTGCCACTGTGAACATCGGGGTGGTGTCCCGGCGTTTCACTGCATCTGTATCTTTGGGGTAAATCCCCAGCAGTGCCATTGCTGGGTCATAGGGCAGGTCTATTTCTAACTCTTTGAGGAACCTCCACACGGTTTTCCAGAGTGGCTGCCCCAGTTCACATTCCCACCAAGAGTGCAGAAGGTTCCCCTTTCCCCACATCCTCTCCAACATTTACGGTTTCCTGCCTTGTTAATTTTCCCCATTCTCACTGGTGTGAGGTGGGATCTCATGTGGTCTTGATCTGTATCTCCCTGATGGCCAGTGATGCGGAGCATGTTCTCATGTGCTTGTTGGCCATGTGTAGGTCTTCTCTGGAGAAATGCCTGTTCATGTCTTCTGCTCATTTCATGGCTGAATTGTTTGTTTCTTGGGTGTTGAGTTTAGTAAGTTCTTTATAGATCCTGGACACTAGCCCTTTATCTATCTGATGGGTCATCTGCAAATATCACCTCCCATTCTGTAGGTTGTCTTTTAGTTTTGTTGACTGTTTATTTTGCTGTGCAGAAGCTTTGGATCGTAAGTCCCAGTAGTTCATTTTTGCCTTTGTTTCCCTTGCCTTTGGAGATCTGTCTAGGAAGAGGTTGCTACAGCTGAGGTGGCAGAGGTTGCTGCCTGTGTTCTCCTCTAGGATTCTGATGGATTCCTGTCTCATATTTAGGTCTTTCATTCATTTTGAGTCTATTTTTGTGTATGGAGTGAGGAAACAGTCCAGTTTCATTTTACATGGGGCTGTTCCATTTTCCCAACACCACTTGTTGAAGAGACTTTTTTCCATTGGAAAAAGTCTTTCCTGCTTTGTTGAAGATGAGTTGACCATAGAGTTGTGAGTCCATTTCTGGGTTCTCTGTTCTGTTCCACTGATCTCTGTGTTTGTTTTTGTGCCGGTGCCACACTGTCTTGATGATCACAGCTTTGTAATAAAGCCTGAAGTCTGGAATTATGATGCCCCTAGCTTTGGTTTTCTTTTTCAACATTCCTTTGGCTATTCAGGGTCTTTTCTGGTTCATACAAATTTTTTTGTTCCAGCTCTGTGAAATGAGTTAACAGTATTTTGACAGGGTTTGCACTGAATGTGTAGATTGCTCTGGGTAGCACTGACATCTTAACAATATTTATTCTTCCAATCGGTGATCATGGAACGTTTTTCCATCTCTTCGTGTCTTCCTTAATGTCTCTCATAAGTGTTGTATAGTTTTCTGAGTACAGATCCTTTGCCTCTTTGGTTAGCTTTATTCCTAGGTATCTTATGCTTTTGGGTGCAGTTCTAAGAGGGATTAACTCCTTAATTACTTTCTTCCATCTCATTGTTAGTGTATAGAAATGCCACTGGTTTCTGGGCATTGATTTTGTATCCTGTCACTTTGCTGAATTCTTGTATGGTTCTAGTAATTTTGGGGTGGAGTCTTTTGGATTTTAGACATATACAGGATCATTTCATCTGTGAAGAGTGAGTGTTTGACTACTACTTTGCAAACTGGGATGCTTTTTTGTTGTTGTTGTTGTTGTCTGTCTGATTGCTGAGGCTAGGACTTCTAGGACTGGGCTGAACAGCAGCAGTATCCCTACTGTGTTCCTGACCTGTTCCTGATATTCACTGTGGGCTTTTCATAAATGGCTTTTATCATATTGAGGCATGTTTGCTCTACACTGTGAAGAGTTTTAATCAAGAATGGCTGCTGTATTTTGTCAAGTGTTTTTTCTGCTTCTATTGAGAGGATCATACAGTTCTTGTCCTTTCTTTTATTAATGTCTGTGTATCACATTGATTGATTTGCAGATGTTGAACCACCCTTGCAGCCCAGGAATAAATCCCACTTGGTTGTGGTGAAGAATAATCCATTTAATGTACTCTTAGATCCTACTGGTTAGTATCTTTTTTTTTTTTTCAGATTTTATTTATTTATTTATTCATGAGAGACACAGAGAGAGAGAGAGAGAGGCAGAGACACAGGCAGAGGGAGAAGCAGGCTCCATGCAGGGAGCCCGACATGGGACTTGATCCTGGGTCTCCAGGATCATGCCCTGGGCCAAAGGCGGCGCTAAACCACTGAGCCACCAGGGCTGCCCCTGGTTAGTAACTTGATGAAAATTTTGGCATCCGTGTTCATCAGGGATATCGGTCTGCAATTCTTCCTTTTGGTGAGGTCTTTGTCTGGTTAGGGGATCAAAGTAATGCTGGCCTCATAGAAAAGAGTTTGGAAGTTTTCCTTCCATTTCTATTTTTTGAACTAGCTTCAGAAGAAAAGGTATTAATTCTTCCTTAAATGTTTGGCAGAATTCCCCTGGCAAACCATCTGACCTTGGACTCTTGTTTGCTGGTAGATTTTTTTATTATTACTACAATTTTCTTACTGGTTATGGCTCTGTTCAGGTTTTCTATCTTCCTGCTTCAGTTTTGGTGGTTTATACATCTCTAGGAATGCATCTATTTCTTCCAGATTACCTAATTTGTTCGCTATGTTGCTCAGAATATGTTCTTACAATAGTTTGGGAAGTTTGGCCAGGGGTTTATCCATCTTACTAATTCTTTCAAAAAACCAGCTCCTAGTTTCATTGATCTGTCCTACTTTTCTTTTGGTTTCTATTTCATTGATTTCTGCTCTCATCTTTATTACTTCTCTCTCCTGCTGGGTTTAGGCTTTATTGGCTGTTCTTTTTCCAGCTTCTTTAGTATAAGGTTAGGTCATGTATTTGAGATCTTTCTTTTCTCTTGACAAAGGCTTATACTGCTACATCCTTGCCTCTTAGGACCACCTCTGCTGCATCACAAAGGTTTTGAATAGTTTTATTTTCATTTGTTTCCATTATTTTTTTTAAATTATTCTTTAATTTCCTGGTTGACCCATTCATTCTTTAGTAGGATGCTCTTTAACCTCCATGTATTTGAGTTCTTTCCAAACTTCCTCTTGCAGTTGAGTTCCAGTTTCAAAGCATCGTGGTCTGAAAATATTCAGGAAACGATCCCAATCTTTTGGTCCTGGGTGAGACCTGATCTGTGACCCAGTATGTGATCTATTCTGGAGAATGTTCCACGTGCACTCAAGAGGAATGTGCATTCTGCTGATTTAGGATGGAATGCTCTGAGTTTATCTGTGCAGTCCATCTGGTGCAGTGTGTCATTCAAAGCCCCCTGTTTCCTTGTTCTGCTCAGATGATCTGTCCACTGCAGTGAGTGGGGTGTTAAAGTCCCTTACTATTGCTGTATTATTATCAGCGTGTTTAATTTTGTTACTAATTGGGTTATATAAGTGGCGGCTCCCATGTCAGGCACATAAATATTTACAATTGTTAGACCTTCTTGTTGGACAGACCCTTCAATTATGATATAGTGTCCTTCCTCATCTCTTAGTTGAGTCTCTGGTTTAAAATCTAATTTGTCTGATAGAACCATTGGCACCTCAGCTTTCTCTTGATGTCCATTAAGATGATAAATGGTTTTCCACTCTACTTTAAATCTGGAGGTGTCTTTGGGTCTAAAATGAGACAGCATATCGATGGATGTGGTGTTTTTATCCAATCTGACATGCTGTCTCTTTTGATTGGAGCATTTAGGCCATTTATATTCAGAGTAACTATGATATGAATTTAGTGCCATCACATTACCTGTAAAGTCACTTTCTGTATGTTGCTCTGTTCCTTTCGGGTCTGTTACTTTTGGGCTTTCTGTTCGCTAAAGGATCCCTTTTAATATTTCTTGTAGGGCTGGTTTAGTGATCACAAGGTCTTGTAGTTTTGTTTGTCCTGGAAGCTTTTTATCTCTCCTTCTATCTGGAATAAGAGCCTTGCTGGATAAAGTATTCTTGGGTGCGTATTTTTCTCATTTAGCACCTGAATATATCAGGACAGTGTTTCCTGGCCTGCCTGGTCTGAGTGGACAGGGCTGCTGCCAGTCTAATGTTTTTACCCTGTTACGTTACAAGCCTCTTTTTCCCCTGAGCTGCTTTCAAGATTTTCTCTTTGTCTCTGAGATTTGCAAGTTTCACATTCTGTGTTGGTGCACTGTCCTATTTTTACTGATTTTTGAGGGAAATTCTCTGTGCCTCCTAGACTTGGATGCCTGTTTCCTTCCCCAGATTAGGGAAGTTCTCCAGTATAGTCTGCCTCTCTCTCCTCTTACTCTTCTGGGATCCCAATTATTTTGCTTTATGGTATCACTTATCTCTCAAATTCTCCCTTGTGATCCAGTAGTTGTTTATCTGTCTTTTTCTCAGCTTCTTTATTCTCCATCATTTTGTCTTCTAGATCATTATTCTCTCTTCTGCCTCATTTATCCTAACAGCTAGATTATATATTATTGCATCTCAATAATAGCCTTTTGATTTCAACTTAATTGGATTTTAGTTCATTTCTCCAGAAAAGGATTCTCTAGTTCTTCTATGCTTTTTTCAAGCCTAGCTAGTATCTTATAACTGTTATTCTGAACTCTAGTTCCTATGTCTTACTTATGTCCATACTGATTAGGTCCCTGGCAGTCAGTACTGCCTCTTGCTGTCTTTTCTGAGGTTAAGTTTTCCTATCTTGTCATTCTGTCCAAAGAACAGGTGAATGAAAACAAAATACTAAAATGGCAACAAAGACCCCAGAGAAATATACACTAAACAAATGAGAAATCAAAAATAAATAAATGAATAAGTAAATAATTTAAAAATAGAAAAAAAAAAGAGAAAGAGAAAATATAGATAGGGGAATGGAACAGAGCAATACACTGGATCCTGTGTGTATTTTGGTCTCTTTGTTAGAAAACTAGATCCCAAAACTGTAAAGAAAGGAAAACTTAATATACGTATGAAAGTAAAATCAAATACAATGAAAGGATAGAATGTAAGTGTAAAAATGAAAATTAAAAAAGACTTTAAAAAGAGTTAGTAAAATAAGAAATTGGTTGTAAAGGAAAGAGAAAAAAAAAAGAAATTGAAAGTCTACAGAATCATGAGAGTAAACCCCGTGGCTTTTACATACAATCTTCCCCTAGGGCTGGAGTTCTGCAGTTCTGTGGGATCAGTACACTGAGGCTTAGCCAGATGCCGTTGGTGATCTCCTGGGGAGGGGCCTGCCGCGCTGGTTCTCAGACGTCTTTGCCCCGGGGCAGAACTGCACCAACTTTGCCAGAAGGCTCAGCTAAGTAAGAGGCCCCAGGTTGCTCTAGGTGGCTTTAGAGGACAAGAGTGAAAATGGTGGCCTCCCAATCTGCAGCCCCAGGAGCCCCAACTCCTCAGTGCGCCCTTGGGGAAAAGCAGTCAATCACTCCTGTCTCCTTGGTCTCCCTCTGCACTCCACGCTCACCCAGCCTGTGACCGAGCATTTCTGTCTCGGGTCTCCAAACCCTACAGACTCCTGCAGCTGCACCTGTGCCGTTCCTCTCTGGGGAGGAATGGGCCTCACCAAGGTTCTATGCTTTCTGGGCCTCAGCTCAGAGGGCGGTCGCCTGCCTGTGCTTCAGTTCAGGGCTCATGGCCACACTGAGCTGAGGGCCCCCTCCTGGGCTCGCTGATTGCAGCTGCCTTCCCCGCTCCAACGCCTGGGAACTCTGCTGCCCCCAGGCACCCCTGTTCTTTCTGTGACCCCAGGGATCCCGACACCACACTGTCCCACCTAATATCCCACCCCACTTCGCCACCTGGGCAACTTTCAGGCAGGAATGTCCCTCATAGAGCAGACTTCTGCAAGTTCTGGTTTTGTGCTCCGCTGCTCTACCACTTTCTAGGAGCTGGCTTATACAGGCTCCCTCCCCCTGCAGTTCATCTTCCCATATATCACCCCAGATTCCCTTCTCTGCATCTCTGCTGTGCAGAAAGTGGTCACATGACTACTCTTCTCTTGCATCTCCCACTAAGTTCAAAATGACTTGACGGCTACCTAGCTGAATTCCTGGGACCAGACAAAACCAAGGTCTCCTACTCCTCCACCATCTTGGAAAACTACCAACTTGAAGCTTGCTGAAATCATGAAGAGTGATTTAATTCAAATTAATCAAAAGCTTTTCCTTTATTTAAGACGTTCCTGTTTTTTTCTTCAGTGTATTCATGTGTTAAGTCATACTTCTATATTTTTAAAGTTAACCCACCCTAGAACAAACTGAAATTGGTCTACTTATTTTATCTTTTGTTTATGAACTCTTAAGATTTAGTTTGCCTATATTTGATTTACTAATTTTACATCTATGTCTTTCTGAAAGACTGGCATGAAATTCCACTTAGACTATCCTCCACCAGTCTGGGTATCAATTACACTGGCTTCATAGGAACAGTATTAAGTTGGACACATTTTCTATTCTTCTATTGCTTCCAAGAGCTTAATATCAGAATATCTCATTCTTCATAGTTTGGTAGATATCACCTATAACACCCCCTGGGACTTGTGTTTCCTTTGTGTAAAGATTCTTAACTGTCAACTTTATTTTAAAATGGTTTATACGGTTAAATGGCTTATTCACGTTTTCTATTTCCTCTATGGCAGTTGTGTTATGATTTTCTAAGAATATCCTTGCTTTGTTTAAGTTTTTCTACATCTTAGCACAAGGTTATTAGAATATTCTATTACTGTAATCTCTTCTTTATGTCACTATGTCCCTTTCAATTCCTTATTTTGTGGAGTTAAATTTGTTTTGTTTTCCTTCAATTTTTTTTTCTTGATCTACCTTTAAGTTAAACAGCACTTAAGGTTACACATTTACTTTACTTTCTGCTTCTGTGATAGCCCACACATTTTAGTAAACAGAATTTTCATTGTGATTCATTTCTAAGTAAATTTCCATTATGACCTCTTTTTAGATCCACGTTATTTAAAATCGCAATTCCTACTTCCCAATTTATCTTTTTGTTATTACCTTCCAAAAATTGCACGATGATCAAACAATGTATTTTCTAAGATTCCAACTTTTTGAAATTTGTTTACAATTCCTTTATGACCTATATATGGCCAATTTTTGTATTCTATACAGGTCTATCAAATTGAGGTTGTTATTTATGTTGTATTCTAAATCTTCACTGATGTTTCTGTATTTTCTTTAAAAAGGTTTATTCTCTATTTAAACATTTTATAAAAATTCATATTTTGCAACTGATAATTCAAACATCTAATGCCTCTGCAGGTTTAAAATTTGTTGTTTCTTCTAATGGCTTATTTCCTTGTGTGTTTAGTGCTATTTTTCCCTCATTATGCTTTTTTTTTTTAATGAATTCATATTTCACTTAAGTTAACCAGTGGAAATCATGAGGGGCCCATACTAGATTATTCCATATAGGCGTAGCATTTTGCTTTTGCTGGAGTTAGGAGACACCTTTTTCCTGGGGCCACTTTAGCCTCAAACAAGTGTCTAGACCTAATGAAGCCATCAGGTCAGACCCCCCAGCTTGCAAAAGTCCCCGGGGGAGACCGAATCCCTGTGCTGAGATGGCAATTACTGCTCATCCTTTCCCCTGCTGCTCTGGCTCACATCTTTGTATACAACTAATAAGTCAAATTTTGCCAATGTAGTTTTTTTAACTGATCACTTATTTTCTTGGGCCCTGGAGATTCCTTTTATGTCTTTGGAATCTAGCAATATTTAAGAAATGTATTTGTTACAGTTATTCAATAGCACCATTTTAGAACAGCCATTTGGAAAATCCAGTTTGCCAGGAACAAAAATCCATTACTCAGGTTTGATACTTTAAAAAGCCAGATTTCCTCAAGTGTATTCTTCTGTGGTTTTTTTTTTGTGATTTGATACCAAAATATTTATACAAAGTGAAAATCACACAGATTTTTAAAAACATAGTAAAAAGTAAAAGATAATGAAGCAGAAAAGTATCTCTTACCCGCAGATATGCTACTAGTTCCTCACACTGCATCTGTCCTCCCCTTGAAATAGTCATGTTCTTAGAGTGACCTGGAGACCGGTTATGGAGAAATAGCGCTCGTCGAATTGCTCCTTTTTGCTTGAGTTTATCCAAAAGAAGCTCCACCTGGAAGTCTATACAAACCAAAGGATATATAACAACCTTTATGGACACCTATCTGTCCTAGACACCTAGAGTTTTCATGTAAACAGAGATGTTTATTGCTTAAGAAGTAATTTCCTTGCAATTCACTAAAAATGTCTATATAATGTAGTAAGACTACAACATATTAATTACAGATAAATATTTAAGAATAATCAACGATCCCCAAAGTAATGCCATATATTAAGGCAGACAATAGAGACTATAACTAGTAAAATAACTACCAGATAAAAGGGAAATTTTTTCTTTGAAGCTGAGAGGAAGAAGTTTGGGGCATGAAGGGTACGTGAATTATGACTTCCAGGGTTAATCTGAGTAGCAGCAATTTCTCGCTAATATGCACCCATGCCATTTTATTAACCACAAGGATGAATAAACAGTTTGCATCACCTGCAACTACTACTTCTAATGAAGCCACCATATCGGATGGTCAGATAAATATATATGTCCCTCATGAAGCAAAGTTGACTGGATCAAGAACGACCTTAAAAGGAATGTGCAACCCCCAGGCTGACGCATGTCTGTTAGGGTGAGTTCCTTCTAAGACTCAGTTCTTCTCTAAGTAGTTTCTTCCGAGTGGGTAAGAGTGCAGACCTTAAAACCAAGTTTCTCTAAATGTTGGACTTCACGTCAACGTGGGTGAGAATAGGGTGATTTTGCTTCCAGCTGTAGTCCACGCCCCCACTCTGCCCTCCTTGTGTTTCTCAAACACACTAAGCATACGCCTGCCTCAGGCCCCCTGAACTTGCCATTTCCTCCGTGCAAAATACCCTCCAGACATCCCCTCGCTCCTTCATCTCCTTCAAGTCTTTCCTGAAGAGTCACCTTCCAGTGACACCTTGCCTTGCTCCTCTCTCTGATATTCCACGCACAAACACTTACCCAACAAGACACAGTCCTCTTCCCCTGCTCTACCGTTACCTCTCAGCACTTGTCACGGACATGATGACAAATCTTGGCAACAGTCACTTAGCTCTCCCACCCTGCTCCCTGGACCACATAAACCAGGTTTTGGAAAGGAGGAGTCAAGTCAGGAGTTTGCCAAGTGGTTTAAATTTAGTGGCCAAAACGTCTTCCACTGTGGCTAGAGCACCCCTCCCCACTCCTGAGATTGCTGGGGACTTCTCCAAGGAAGAAAATACCAACTCTTCAGTAGGGCATCTATTTATAAACAATGACACTCATTTACCCTAGAGTTCATTTATCTCTCATTGTAATTGTTTAACGTTCTGAAGGCCGCATTTACCATTCCGTGGGCTGTTCTGTTCACATTGTCAGTAAATATGTATTATATCTGAATTAACTTAAGAGTCAACAAGGTAATTATATTGCAATGTTAAGTGTGTTTAAGCACAAATATCAAAATAAAAAACAACAATAACAACTATTTGAGTATTCAGGTATCTTAGAACACTTTGAGTGCTATATATGCAGAATCATTATAGGATTTTTCCACAGAATACTTACTAAGTTTCGTGGGAAGTGCTCCTTTGCCATCTGCCTTTAAACAGAACTTGACATTAAAACTGTAGGAAAATAAAAATGTATTAACAAATACTATAATCCAGTTTAGACAAAGTTTTGAATATCACCCCTAAATCTCACATTTCTAACACATAGTTTACATAGTGAAGCCTTCTATATCTCTCATGTCTTAATATTATTCATGAAATGTGAAACTACACAGAATAACCTAACTCATGCTTCAGTAATTTAAGCACATTTCCTTTCATGGTACCTTGATGGTAAAAAAAAAAAAAAAAGAAAGAAAGAAAGAAATCTTCTAACCTCTTCTCATGTTTAGAGAACCTACTGATAAATCTCAAGGAGGAAAGGGCAGACCTGGTTCAAAATAACATCTCATTGGGACATCTGGGTGGCTCAGTGGTTGAGCATCTGCCTTGGGCTCAGGGCGTGACCCCAGGGTCCTGGGATCGAGTCCCACATCGGGCTCCCTGCATGGAGCCTGCTTCTCCCTCTGCCTGTGTCTCTGCCTCGCCCTGTTGTCTCTCATGAATAAATAAAATCTTTAATAACATCTCATTTACTAAAAAGCCCCATCAAAGCTTCCTTTAATTAGAAAGCTCCTCTAGAAGAGTGTTTTTCACATTTTATTAACGGGTGATGAAATCAGTTTAATGGGTTCGGTTAGCCACTATCTTAAAAAAATAAACCAAATAAATAAAATTGACTGAAGCGTAGGATTTCATAGAACTTTTAATTACATACATGTTTTCACTGGCTCATGATGCAAAATGTATTTCATACTACGTGCCATAATCAAAAACATATGAAAGCTACTGCTCAGTGTCTTCGAAACCTTTGAATTATTAGCAAAATTTTAAATTATTATTAGCAACTTCACAAGGGTATGCAAAGTAAAGGGAAGAAAGACAGTAAAACTTAAAGCCAAAATCTGAAAACAACTTCACTGCCAATCAATATAAATTAGGATAAAATGTTAGTAAGTTTTTAATGCAAGCCAATGAAAGAAATAAAACTGTGAAAAACGTTTTTAGTAACTATGTAATTCAAAAACAAAATCAGGAAAAATATTTTTTCGTTAATTCCTCTGAAGTAAAATCTCCCCAGCTTCCAATCATTCCACCCTGCATTTGTCAGAAGATCCCTGATTTCTCCATGTAACCAGGAACATAAAGAAACATGTTCCCCAGAGTGAGGTACTCATGGCATTTTCAGTAATAAATGGGTCAAGATTTTTCTTAATCTTATCCTTATTTTGACATGTATGAAAAAGATGCTGGGTTTCTCTAGCTTATTTTAAAAATGTTTTTAAGTAAAATATGAATCAATTTAAAGAAAAAAAATACTGTAGGGGCACCTGGGTAGTTTTAGTCAGTTAAGTGTCCAACTCTCGATCTCAACTCAGGTCTTGATCTTAGGGTCATGAGTTCAAGCCCCATGACGGGCTTAAAAAAAAAAAAAGAAGAGGAAGAAAAAAACTTTAAAAACTTATACATATAGGTAGGATGAAAATATACTAAAAATCATATAATGTAGCAAAAAATAGCATGCAAGTAATGGAGAATTGAGAAATACTGGGCTAGAAAAGAATTCAGACATTAAACTTACCAAAAACTATATTTTTCTTTAGAAATTAATAAAGGAATAATTAGAAGAATAAGTGTATTATACTAGTAATATATTACTTATAATATATATTTAATATATATAATATTTTTCATACAGCTAGCTATTCACAGATACTAAATCTGGAAAAGATCATATCTTTTTTTAAAAGGTTTTATCTATTTATTCATGAGAGATACAGAGAGAGGCAGAGACACAGGCAGAGGGAGAAGCAGGCTCTCTGCAGGGAGCCCGATGCAGGACTCGATCCCAGGACCCTGGGATCACTCCCTGAGCCCAAGGCAGACGCTAAACCGCTGAGCCACCCAGGAGTCCCAACATCATATCTTTTAAAAATTAATATGTTCATAGGCCTGTTTAGACTTAAATATAACTGAGTTATCAGATCTTATGAGCTTTTTCTTCTGTTTGAATATATTCACTGAGCATGCATCATTTTTTTAAAAATGAAGTTCATACTAGTTTGCAGCATATTTCTAGAGACTTCTACTTATCTACTTTGCAATAATATTTCCATAATCCAACCTACGAAAAGAGAGGACACTCACAGAAACTGTTTTAGTAATATGTCAGGTCCCCCCAACCCCATTTCCAATTGTTTTCAAAATGACTGCAACAATAATCACAATAATAACTATTATTAGCCCAATGCCCTTACCAGGAAACTTTGAGCTCTGTCCCAGGGAGTGGGCAGGTTTTATTGTCTTGATTTAAAATGCTAGGGTATACTTCAAGGCCAGCATTGACGGTTATAACTGGTCTGGCTCTGGTGTAAAAAAAGAAAAGAAAAAAAGTAATTTGAAATGTTCGTTGACCTAAACACCTTAGGTTTACATTCACCGCATATGCAAGTGCAATGTCCACTAAAGCACTCTTTATCGTAGCAAAAATAAAAACCAGCTACACAGAGAGTGGCCCAGCACTCCTGTCTGCCGGGGCCTGTGGCTTAGCACTGGAAGTCCCATGACCTGGCAAATCCCTCAGTTCCAGGCAAAGCCGGACAACCGGCCACCGGATCTGCGGTCAGTCCACCCGAGCAGGATGGCCCAACGCGTTGTGGGGCTCTCCGTGACGCAACGCAATCCGGGAGAGGAGAGGAGCGACATACGTCCACCGTGGGGACGTCAGTTCATCTCTAAGATACATCCAACATGTAATTTTTATGAGAGATAATATAAACCACCACGTACAAAGGATGCACACCCCCACACATCTACTTTTTGAGTGCACGGACTGTTTCTGGTGGCGTATATACCCGTAAACCAGTGACCGGCATGAGATAAAGCGTGTTGTTTTGTTTATGCCCTTTCTGTACTATTTGAGTATTTACAACACGCATGATTAATTCTTTGATGACCATTTTTGAAAACCCGAAATAATAAATTAAAATAGTCTTCCAAAGTTCAGATGCACAGATTTAAACCCTGTGTAAGAAATATACTATTTTCTTCCCAGGATCAATCCTGGAATCTATATGGACACACAGGTGGTCTCGAGCTGACCAACACAAATTCCATTACACAGAACGAATGTTGGTGATCCTGGCACGTATAAACACAGCCCATGGAAGTGTAACCTACTTGGGATTCCAGATGATAGCCTAAAGCATGAGGAACTGGTTAAATATAAATAATCGGGAACATGGATGAAGCTGAGAAATACAGGTATGTGGATTTATACATATTGCTCTAATAATAAAAATATGGTTTTGGGGAGTCATTACATACTGTCCCTGTGGTCACAGAATGCTGGGGCATAAACACCAAATTTATTTCTTGCCTCTTTAGAAGAGAATGTAAACTCATGTAAATTTTAAAGAGAGATTTAAAACAGGAGAATATATTGAACATAATTTAAAATCTGAATGCTTTTCCAAATCAAAAAAAAAAAATCTCTCCATCTCTCTCCTTTGAGATTTCCCTGTCAATTCAGAATATTCCTATATTACAGGGTATAGAATCATGCTCACCTGTATAACACAGCTCTATCTACACCAAAAGCGCCTACAATTAAGTCTTAAAAGAGAGGAGAAAAACATGTTAGTAATAATCAATAATGCTTTTTTAAATTCACACACCATTCTATGAAACTTTCAGTGCAAGCAAGAAAGACTTAGACATAGTTTCAAAACTATTCTTCATTAAGTGGTTGTAAGATAATATCTATAAGGCAAAGACCTATGAAAACTCTAAATAAGGGGTCATCAAATGGCAAACACTCATCATAAAGCTAATCGTTCATCTGGTAGACAAGTACCTTTTTAACGAAAACTTTATAAACCTAAGCAACAATAAGGAAATGCTTAGAGCTCAAATACGTATGCCCCTCAAAGGAAGAAGTTTTATAGAGGTGCCTGTGGATTTTACAGTCTCGTTGTAAAATTCATTATAAATTTAAATTTCATTATAAATTTTTTTCACTTTGTTTCAAAAACAAAACAGAACCAAAAAAGCACATTACATATATGCACAATACTTAGAATGACAGCTGGCAGCATTCAAATGAACAATGCATTAATTTTTATATGTAGCTGGTACAACGGGTTTGCAATCAAGCAAAAAAACGAAAGAAGAGCTCCATCTTGTAGCATACCCAGGGTAAGTCTGAGGAAACCCTTTCTAAGCAGAAAAGTACATGAGAAATCATAAAGATCCATAGATTGGGTTCTATAAAAATTAAGAACTCCTTTATGCGCAAAAAGCAAACGTAACAGAAATGTATATGTATATTTATATATATAATATATATATGTTAAGGAGTTAGAATCTTCAATATTTAAGGCACTGCCACAAGTTTAAAGAAAAAAAAATAAGAAAAATAACATTCCAATAGAAATAAGCAAAAAGAAAGTAAAAAGAAATTCACAGAATATATATATATGATTATATATATTATATATAAAAATGCTTTTATATACATATAAAATAAAAATGCTTACCCTCCCTGATTAAAACTATGAAGTAGAACAAAGTAACATTTTCCACCTCTCATATAATTTAAAGTTATTTTAAAAGAAACAACAGATGATCCTCAGTATAGACACAAATGTCTGGGTGATGATCACTCTGGTGAGTGCTTTAAAAAGTTGCAAAATATTTTGGAAGTAGCGGGATTGTAACCTGACGATACATTTCAACAGACTTTTTTTAGAAGTGCCTATCTTTGACTCAGGATTCTAGAACTCTGTCCTAAAGAAATAATCAGAGTTATGCACTGGAATTACATGCAAGGATATAAATGTCCCAAAATAAAGTTAAATAAGACACGATACGGACATTTGATAGAAGAGGAAATGTAAAACTCATGTTTAGAAGAATCATGAATAATACAGGAGAAGATTCTTGACTTTAAGTGAATAAAATATGCTATTATCGGTGCCTGAAGCATACCTCTATTTTGCTAAAAAAAAATATTGTGTGAATGCATTGGAAAAATGATTGGAAGATACACTTTGTTGTATTTTCTAAAATTTCTTTTTTTTTCATTTTCTAAAATTTCTAAGACAACTATACTGCATTAATAACCAAAAAATCTCTTGAAATAACACTAACAGGTAAGAATCAACTTTCTGTCCTATTTCCCAAAGCATTTCAACACATTTGGATATTGGGCTCAAATGAGCCGGTTTCAACAATTAACGTAACCCCAATCTTCCGCTTTATATTTCGTTGAAAGAATGGACCCGTTCTGATCCGGATCCATCATAACGCGCCAAAGTATATAAGCGCTAGAGAGAGGCCTCCCTTCCTGTGCTGGTTCAAACCAACCGGCAACCACCTCGGACAAACCCCCTTCTTCGGTTTCTTTTCTCATCCGTCACGGGGTGCAAGAGGGGGCTGGGCTGGCCTAGAGTCCTCACCGGCCTTCCCGGGAGAATCACATGCGATAACGCATTTTTTGTTTGTTTGTTTAAATCACAAAGATTCGTCAAGCCCGTGAAAATGCTAGACCATTAAAAACAAACGAACAAAAAAGACACTTTAAAAAGTTAGAATGACTATTCAGCGTTTGTTTCGAGCTCCTGCAACATTTTTCTCTGACGCGCTTACAGACTTCAGGACAAAAGGCGAAAGGAAACGTAGAGGGGGCGGGTCACACTGGAGATTCCCAACGAGCAGACTGGTCTTCGCTTCAGCGACCAGAGCTGCGCCGTCAGCGCAGCAGGTATACCCAACACCCGAACTATGCCCCGAGATGACTCACAGCCTCCATCAGGAGATGGAGAGGTTTGAGATGGGAACTACAACTGTGTGCCATGGGGCCTGGGAAGCCCAAGGACCGCTTCTGTTTTCCCGGCAAAGCACCTGGATATCCGTTTCTGTCTATGTCCGTGGCCCCTTTCATTGCGTAGCCGAAGCTGGGCGGCATGCTCCGCGCGGCCCACCTCCCTTCCAGGACCTGAGATGGGGCTGCGTTCAAGCCCGTTAGTCTTCCGTTGAAAATATAAACAAGTCCCTTCTGATCTTCACCCCCGTACGGTGCAGCAATCGCAATATCTGTGGGGGAAGAAAAGGAGGAGGGGGGGTTTGGAGAGAAGTGAGGAGAAGGGGAAGGAGGAGGAAAAGTAAGGGGGACGGGGGGGGGGGCGAGAACAGAGAGAAAGTGGTGTTAGTACTTGTTATCTACACGGCAGAGGCCTAAATGCAGGGATCTTCTGCCTTCCAAAGCCCCCCCCCCCCCCACCCAGCCGCTGTCAGGTAAGACCTGCATTAGGACCTGTCCTTGCTGCCTGAAAGAAAGCTGAAGAGGATCCGCTTTTACCAAGGAAAGCAGAACTAGCGCTCAGCATCTGTTTTTGCAAAAAACGAACCCCCCGGTGGAGGCTGTGCGCCCCCGGAAGGGCAAGGGTGGCGCCCACAGGCTCCGTCCCCCGGAACTGCGCCCAGCATCTCAGCCCGAACCAGCAGAGCACCGGCGCGGGAGCATCTGCGCTTTATCTCAACTTATCTCGTGCAAGACGTGTCCCGAGGCATCACGGGAGCCTGAGAGTTGCTTCTTCACTTTACATCACTTCTGCTTATGAACGTTTTCTTTTTTTTTTTTAATTTTTTATCTATTTATTTGAGAGAGAGAGAGAGAGAATGCATGTGCGAGGCGGAGGGGCCGGGGCGAGGGGGAAGCAGGGGGCCCGACGATGCGGGCTGCATCCCCCGGGGGATCCCCAGCTTGTGAGGTTTCACAGGAAACCTGCGTCCGGACAGCAGGGGAGCCTATACCCGTAGAGCCCGCTCACCGCAATAAACACTGGTTCAAAGCGCAGGAGCATGTTCTTTATTCAAAAGCAACATCCTGATTCAAGGAGATTCAAACAAAACTGTGTGGAGAGGACATGAACCTGGAAGGCAGACAGGTATTCTGGGTCGGACTCTAGGCAAATCACTTAACCTTTCTGGACACCTCAAAATGCCTCATCCTTGAAGTGGAAAGACGGGGACGAGTCCCAAGATTCACCCAAGGTTCACTCCAGCTCTCAGAATTCTAGTTCTTTTAGAGGTGCATGGTTTTTTGTTTCTTGAAGCAGAAGCCAGCCTGGCTTGGAAACCTGAAAGTTTTGACTTCATCTCGATCTTGCTCCACTTTGTATTAAAATAACACAAACAAATAAGAAGTTTGAAATTCTTAAAAAAAAAAAAAAAAGGGAAAAGATCACTATGACCTTTCCTAATTCTGAACTATATGATAAATACGTCCCCTCGCCTGTCTGTGGACGCCGTCCTAGCCAGGCCAGTGTCCTCCCTCCTCTGGGCCCCTAAAGCCACCTAAGTGGCTCCCACTTCTGTTCTTGCCCCTAAAATCCACTCTGCTCACAGCGGCCGACGGTTAGGGTCGTGTCACCTGCTTTCTGCAGACCCGCCCGTTACTACCTGACTTGGCTGTTCCCCCGCTGCTCCCTGCCGCCCCCCCATTCTAGCCTCAATCGCCCTTCCTATCATCAGTCCCAGCCTCCTCCTCTGCTCCGTGACCACGCCAAGCTACCTCCCGTCTTCGGGTTCCCACAGCTGCTCCCTCTGCCGCAGCAGCCCTTGCCCCAGGGCTTCTCAACAAGCTTTGCTCCCGGCCATGCCATCCAAACCGGAGATGGAACCTCACCTAATGGGAGGGGCCTTTCCCTTGACCGTGACCCCAGGCGCTCTCACTTATGGGGTCTCCACACTCTCACACTAACCTGCCCTTTTTTTTGTTTTTTTGTTTTTTTTGGAGGGGCTTTGTTTTAACCTACAGCTTTTATCACCGTCTCAGTTTCCCCATTAAATGCTTACTCTCTGACTTCTCCACGGAGCGGAGCTTTCCCAAGAGCAGGGAAGTGTGGCACCGCAGGACAGTCCCTATGTGCGCAGCCGTTCCAAACTGCCTCGGTTACACTCATCTAGCCTCCTCCGTGCTGTATCCCCTGGGCCGTCGGCGACACCCGGACCACCTCTTAGTGGGACGATTGTCCATCACGCCCAGGAGCCTCTCAAACACTGCGAGGACTGAATTCTAACATGCACCTGCTTACGTGAAAGCGGCCCCTAGTGATGCTGAACTCCCAGGGGACGCGGATGGGCTCTAACGTATCCTCCCATCTGTAGCCCTCAGAATGGCCTACAGCAAGCACCAACGAACGTGCTACTCTTTAGAAAAAAAATAGTATTTAAATCATGTAAGAGTTCTTCTTTTAAGTGTCAAAGGTAAGCATGACTTCTAGCTTGACATAGGCATGAAGAATCTATTTATACGATGTAATTTCCTAAGAGAAGGCAACCCCCGTGCTGAGAAACCGTCTAACAAAAATCATCTTTGACTTTTCTAGACTTCTCATTATTTTACACATTCTAATCACCTTCTCTCTTGGCTGATGTGTGTCCAGTCTGGAAAGTCCTACCTTTTCGCTCAACTGATTGCTTCCTTTGATTATTTCAGGTTTTATGTTTGGTGTTTCTTCCCTCCTTCTGGGCCAGGGGGAGAGGGGCGCTGACAAAAACTGCACGTGATTGTAGGACATAGCGTGACTGTTTTCGGTGTCCCTCGTGGTGACCCCAAGGGCTTCCTAGTGGGTGTGGGCAGGAAGGGGGGCCTAGAGGACGGATGGCAATCCAAAGGGTGAACGTCAGCCGGTTTCAACAAACGTCGTGGTCTGGACTGTAATGAACAGTCCGCTCTACGTGTGTGAACGTATATACGTATAACCTGCAAGTGCCTATGAATAGTTCCATAAAGACGGCTCAGATCGTTCACAACCAGCATCTGGGCCAGTAAGACTCCAGGAGAAACTCGGGAAGAAAGAAAAAAAATCATCCTCTCTGCTCTCCATTTCTAGAAGTAGAATCTGTTCGTAAAAATCTTTGTAAGACTTCAGTATCTTTTAATCTGCTGGTGACATAATCACTGCGTTCACAGATCGCACGTTTTGATGGAAATACAGGGAGCGGAGAGGGACACGGGCCGGATCATGGCACTGAGGAGACTTCCTAAGTGGCTGAAACACCCTTAAGACAAAGCAACGGCAAACACGCCCAGCATCTCCCGGAAAACCCACAGACGGACGGACGCAAGGAATTCGGTGTGTTTACTCAAGACAGAACCTGAAACTTGGCCCTACGTTTTCTGCACGTTCTTGTGACCAACATGTAACAGCTCAGCCTGTTCTCGGCTGTTTTTCCTTCTTCCCTTTCCCTTTCCCTCTTCTTTCTTCTTTCTTTCTTTCTTTCTTTCTTTCTTTCTTTCTTTCTCTCTCTCTCTCTCTCTCTTTCTTTTTGAAGATTTTATTTATTTATTCATGAGACACAGAGAGAGACAGAGACACAGGCAGAGGGAGAAGCAGGCTCCCTGCAAGGAGCCCGATGCGGGACTCGATCCCAGGACCCCGGGGTCATGACCTGGGCCAAAGGCAGACGCTCGACCCCTGAGCCCCCCAGGTGCCCCCATACTGTTGTGTTCAAGTTCTATTTTAAACTTTACATCTGATTCATGTTCTCTTGGAGGTAAAAGTCCTCAGGGCTCTACTTGAGGGGGCACGATGTCCCTGTAGGTGGTTTTCACCCTGGACGCACCTGGGGTCAGTCTCAGAAATGACCCTTCTGGCGCATGACATAAAACGACCCTGCAGGCGGGAGCGCAGCGGTCTCGAAGCCTAAAACATGTTTTCCTTCTCTACTGCTGCTTGGAAGGCTCACGAGTCAGCCATGTTTTTGAAGTTTTCTCTTTAATTTATAGCTTTCTTTATATCCTAAGGGGCGCCCCTATGTATTATCGATTATCTGAAAACCCAACAGTCCAGCTCTCTACTCTGATCTACAGCGGGTTTTGTAACAGGTATTTCTTCTAAAAAGTCTTGATAAGTGTGCCTCTCCTGCTCTGTCTCTCATGAATAAATAAGTAAGATCTTTAAAAAATAAAATAAAAATAAACTGTTAGGGACGGCCGGGTGGCTCAGCGGTTGAGCGCCTGCCTTTGGCCCAGGGCGTGATCCTGGAGTCCTGGGATCGAGGCCCACATCGGGCTCCCTGCATGGAGCCTGCTTCTCCCTCTGCCTGTGTCTCTGACTCTCTCTCTCTCTCATAAATAAATAAAAATCTTTAAAAAAATAAAAATGAAAATAAGTTGTTAAATAGGGCTATTATAAAACAGTGAGCTCATATTTTTTACTTGCCCCCCAGAAGGGAAGTTACGTCCTCCTTCTGAATTTCTTAGATGCCACAACAAAGTCAGGGCTTTAAAAGTAGGAACGACAAATCAACAAATCGACAAATCAGCAAATCGGCAGATCGTACCTATAAGGGATGCAATGAGGGTCACATCGCCTCCACGGGGTGCCTGGGTGCATTTTTTTACATTTGCATCCAAATGGGACGGTAGAGGGTGCTGCTGCTACACAGGATGGAGAGAAAAATCCCCACCTGACCCCGGGCTCCCTGGGAAAGCAGATTTCCCTGTAGAAATTAACCACTGCAAGACTCTTAAGTTGAGGCTATATGAATAACGATTCATCAGAATCCCTTTTTCTTTTTAAATTTGTACTGACTTTAAAAAAAAAATAAATTTTTTCTGACTTTTAAGGAAAAAGAGTAACTGTCGTTTGACCTGGTGTGTCGCTGCCAATCAAATGCTTCCTTCCAGGAAGATCTGCTACTACGACCTCCCGTCGAGGAGGGTGGGCACGAAATCAGGAACCCACTGCTGTCGAACCTGGATCTTACCATTGAAGCCATCCTGGTCCAGGTCGCCCAGAGGGGCGATGGCACTGCCGAACCTGGCAAAGACCTCGAACCCGTTCAGCTTGGTCGTCTGGAAGTCTCCCGAAGCTCTCTGCAGAGACACGGAAACCTGCCCCACCTCTTGGAGTTTGCCGTCAGAACCACGATCCATGAAGAGAGGCGCTCCGATGAACACATCTGCGTAACTGCAAGAACGGGATGCTCGTCACCTCGGCAAGATCACGTTCCATCTATGAGCAATGACTTTTCTTATGGAAACTCAGCCTCTCTCTCTCTCTCTCTCTCTCGTAATCAGATTGAAGCATAAAGTCATTTCAGATTCAAACCTTCCTCCAACTCCTTTAAGAAACCACGAGTGGTTCACAAACATGACCTTATCCCTTCTTATCGCAAAAGCTACTGGAATCATGAACAACACAGAGCTTTTCTCGTATTCATGATAAGGTTGGTTCAAATGGTTTCTTTGAATAGAAAGATCAGCAGGAAGGGGACAAAGAAACAAAAGAAAGACTGTTTAGTTTTAGCAACGCACTTATAAACCGTTCCCGGAAACATCGTTTTGGACTTACTCATCCCCATTAATGTCAGTGGCAGCAACAGAAAATCCAAAATATGCAGCCATCTGGATAAAAAAGAAGAAAATGAAATATTTACTTTTCATTCAACTAGTGTGGACAGTTAATATTTGTGGTGTATTCATCACACAGAAAGGGTCTTTTTTTTTTTCTCTATCTCTGTACAGAGTGTTTCAATCTTGATTTCTTCTCTTAGGTTTCTTCTCCCAACACAATCCGGTGATGATGCTTTTGTATTTTCCTGGATTTATGGGCAAAATACGTCCCTGCATATCAGGTCAGTGTCTCGCACGCATCCCACTGGGGCCCAAGTGTGATCAATACTCCTTCCCAGGCCTAACCTATCACCTCCCTTCCTCTCCACCGCCCAGCATGCGCCAGACGCAGACACACCACCAGAAGGACAGAGTCACAGAAAGAAGTTTTCCACGAGCCCAAGAAGCCATCAGTGGGGGTCTGTGCAGTGAAGATAACAGACGATAATCATTACCAGGTGATAGCTGGCTCTCCCAAAGGTAACGGGGATGATTGTTAATAGGTCCTCACCGGCCCTCCCTAATGAACACGCTGCTACTCTCAAGAAATCACTGCTTAGAAAGACCTCGGAATGACTCTGTTCTTGTCTCGTCTCAGCTGGTTGGTTGCCCAGGGGCGTTGCTTTTGGATCATACACAGGACAAATTGTTTCTGGACGTATTACAGGATTACGTGGAAGGAGAGAGACGGCCCTTTCCTCCAGGACGCGGGACCGCCCCGGACTGAGCAGTCTGGCTGGAAATGAGCGTGAAAAGGAAAGTTCTACAGGTGGCGTGTATGGCGTGTGTGTCTGCAATTTCTGTATTTCCTTAAAAAACGAGCCACGTGCAACGAAAAATGAGCACGAAAAACGTGCAATTACAGAAGCCCTTCCTTACACAGAGGACTTTGGCCGGAGGTGAACCCTCTGAAGCCTGCTTTATATTCACCACAGTGACTATCAAACCAATATATCCATCTCACAGTCAACGCAAACCATTATATCATCCGTAAGTCCACGACGTTAGGAATGCAGATGCTACAGTACCAAACGAACAAAGCAGTCTAAGAGCGTACCTGGTCACCGGTGAAGTTGTGCAAGGAGGACATGTTTTTCCCATCATAAATATAAACCTGTGGAGGAAAAACAAAAGCATATGAAATACGGTCATAAAACAGAAGATAACCCAGAATTTTTTTTTTTTTTAAAGATTCCTTTTAATTTTCCTACCATTCCCAAAGTCCTCGCTGCTCTCGGAACGCCTGAAACAAAGTCTGAAAGGAAAAACATAATGACTCATTTTCTTTTTTTTTTTTTTTAAGATTTATTTATTTATTTATTTATTTATTTATTTATTTATTTATTTATGAGAGAGAGAGAGAGAGAGAGAGAGAGAGAGAGAGAGAGGCAGAGACACAGGCAGAGGGAGAAGCAGGCTCCATGCAGGGAGCCCGACGTGGGACTCGATCCTGGGACTCCAGGATCACACCCTGGGCCCAAGGCAGGTGCTAAACCACTGAGCCGCCCAGGGATCCCCATAATGACTCATTTTCAAGACCAAGTATTGAGAACTGCAGGAAGAAACGGATTTACGGGAGGAGTGTTAGGTCCTATTTTGTTATTTCAGCAGAAAACGAAGGTAAAAAAAAAATCTTTGAAAATGGTACTTCAGAATAAAGGGCCAGAACATTTTGTTTTGAACCACAAATATCAGATGTTCACAAAATAAAGATTCTTGAGAACCTTCAGATAAATGCACGTGCGCCCTCAGGCATTTGTCATCTTATTAAAAAGAGAAGGGTCAGGATACAGGGACCCCAGAACAAAACGAAGTTGTATCTACGGTGATGAAAAATAATACACAGTGAGATGGGGCGGGGGCGGCAGGGACACAGGAATGGGGTCAGGATCAGGGGAGTGTCTGGTTCCTAGACTGAGCTCGGAACGGGGGGAGCGAGCAGAGGACGGAGAAAATCGCAGGGCGAGGGCCCAGAAGTCCCAGGCGGTGCCTACGAGCCCTCGAGCCCTGGGCAGGACCCCGTCATGGGCTGGAGGGGGGCGGACTCCCCTCGTCCAGACCCCGTACCTGCTCGGGCCCTGCAGTGTCGCCGGTCTCAAGGTCTCAAACCGTTAGGCTGTATCTTTTCAGGACGACCACACAGGGGGGCGCCGGGGGCTCCGGCCAAGCGGCTGCCAGGGCCCAGCTCGCCAACCCCCCCCTCCGCCCCTTCCTCTCCTCCCGGCGGGGGCCCCCTGAGGCTACCTCTCGCTCTGTCTCTTAAAAAATGGAAAAACTCTTGGGAAAAAAAAAGAAGAAGAAGAAGAAGGATTAAATACAGTTCACGCGCATCATACCGTCTACGCCATCGCCGTTAAAATCCCCGACAGCCACGGAATAACCTAAAGGGGAACAAAACGGGAACCGCCATCAGGGCACGGTCGGTCCCCTGGCGCGCACCTGCCGAGCAGGCTTCCCTCGAGCTACTTTCAAGTAGAACAGACTCTTGAAGGGGGGTGGGGGGTTCGAACTGCACGGCGGGTTTTTTCCAATAAATACAGTATCGCGCTGTAAATGCACGTTCTTGATGGTTTCTGGACACTTTCTTTCCTCCAGCTTGCTTCATTGTAAGCGTCCAGCACATGATACACGACACGCAAAATGTGTGTCTCCCCCGCCCTCCGCCCCACCCCGCCCCACCTTTCTCGTGCACTCTTTCAAAAAAAAAATTAAAGACTTAAAAATTAATTTAAAAAGTTATTACTAATCATTGTATAAATAACCACTCTTAAATTTCAACCACTGAAATGTAACCTAAGTACCCAATAATAACCTGAAATTATGTGCCTATTCTTTAGATTCAAAAAAAATTGTTTTTAATCTCTTTCAACATAAATTATTTTCCTGCTCAAAGTAGCATACACAAATACAGGACAAGTAACACTGCAACTCCATAAAATGAATCCATAATTTGGTTTAACTCACCCAAATAACTGTCATCAAAAATAGCTTGAGCCGTCCGAGTTGCTAACTGGTTATTATACTTGATGCTGTAAACTTTGGGGTCATATTTAGATACGATTTCTGCCACTTGATCTGAAATGAGCTGACCTGAAAAATATATATAAAATCACTTTTTAATGGGAATTTATGATGCAGAGGAGACACGGCACCTGCACACACACATAAGGATAGCACTAGAGATGAGTGTTTGTAATTATTAGCCTTAAACAACTCTCCATAATAGTAAATCTGAAATTTGATATTTTTATAGTCACAATTACTTCTCTTCAAGCTAGTTCTTATAATTAGTCACAGCTAGGAGACAAAAGTTTCATAAATGCAAGATCTGTCTTAATGCACAAAAGAAATTGATGCTAAATAACTGGAGTAATAAAATCAAAAGCTGTTTCCCAAATAAATCCATTAGAATTTGAAAAACCTACTGAAATAACTAAATATCTTTTTTACTTTTACTAATTCTTTTCCACCACAAATCATTTGGATACCTTCATGGAAAGGCCTGAATGGGTGAGTTCAATTCTTCTTTTTTTTTTTTTTTCCACAACCTTAAAGTTATCAGGTAGACAAGAAATCCTGAGCAGTACACAAAAATCAGATTGTTTTCCTACCCCGAGAAAGGCTGGTTAATTTACCAAACATCACCTCCCTACATGAAGAAAATAATCTCTTCATTTCTGCCGTTTCAGAGAGAAGCTCATAGCTAATGTTTCTCAGTCTGTCCCAATGGTCCAGTCACAAAGGTTGAGTCCGCAGGGTAGGAACACGCTCTGCTGGGCCACTGCTTCATCCCCTGGGCCTAAACAGTACCTAACACGCAGCAGGAATCCAAGAAATATTTCTTGAATCAAAGAACATGGGAAAATCCCGTCATCTCTTTTGAATAAAACGTAACTTTAACTATTTGTACAGAGATAACTCTGAGATCTATGGAAAAGATTCACTCTGACATACTGACTCATTCAGGGTAAAAATCTGCTGATTTTAATATTAGAACAAAATATTCTCTGCCCAACCAGTGAGTCTTTCAGTTACATACCCTAGACTATTTATAGTAAAATTCCAATCAACACCGTATCGATTGTCTGCATCTGTCCTAATTTTTAAAGAGAAATGAACAGACACTGTGTAATACTCCAGGTGTTAAAAGAACTAGTGATGCGGGGGCGCCTGGGTGGCTCAGTCCATCAAGCGTCTGCCTTCGGGTCGGGTCATGATCCCCGGGGTCCTGGATCGAACCTGTCTTGGGCTCCCGCTCAGCACGGAGTGTGCTTCCCCCTCTCCCTCTGCTGCTCCCCCTACTTGTGATCTCGCTCTCTCTCTTTTCTCTCTCACAAATAAATAAAATCTTAAAAAAAAAAAAAAAAAAAAAAGAGGAAGAAGAGGAACTAGTCCTCTAACCATGTTCACAGCTGTGTCTCTGAAAACGGCAGAATCCACCTCGGGCTCCCAGGCACTCTCAGCAGACATCTCCCACCCCCCAACTGAATGACATAACTAGCACCAAAGGAAAAAAATAAATAAATCCGTGTTTTCTATCTTACTAGAAAATATTAATATCTTCTATTTTAATCCTGGATGCAATTAGAAACACTATTTTTGCTTTCATTTTAAAACTGTGAAACCCAACACACTTTTCCTAGATCATTGCACTTTCCAATAGCTGTATATAATTTGTAGAAATTCAAATTCTTCTGTTTCGGTTACTATGCTGATCCACCTTTCCCTTAGTTTTCCCTTTTCTTTACTCTCTCCTTTGTCGTCCCTTTCACGTTTCCATTTGTTCCCATTTCTCATCCCTTCTTGTTTTCTTTACTATTTTTCTTCCATAAATCTCTTTATTTAGTTTCCCTTTCTATGAAGAAAAAGCAAGCATAGGTTTTCCTACAAAAAAGCAAGTAAGGGAAAGCATAGTGTAGAATTCAGAAGTAAAATTCGGAATTAGAAAGTACTTGCACATCAACAGGGTCATAGGTTTTTCCAGCTCCTCCAGATACTGGTAATGCTTAAATATCAGAATAACAAGGAGCAAAAGTTCTGACCTTGTAAACTGCACATTTTTAGCAGGAATCTAACAGGTGAATATACCGACTAAAGAAAATGTGTCTACCAAGTGATAAATGAAGCATAGAGCAAGTAAGCACATTGATTCTCCTGTTTCCAACTGTCCGCAAATAACGATGTTACGCGTTTGTACAAATGGTTATTTTGTTGGGCCTCCCAGGATGACCCAGGAACAGGTTTTATTTTTACAGTGATGCCAGTTTAACTACATTCTTCTGAATGTATCCTCTGTTTTTAAAACTCCCCAAACACAAAGAAATCATTCTTGATGGCAGTGATTAACAAGAAAATAACCATTTAGCTATTCTAATGTGTAAATTTGAAAAACTTTAAAACCCCGAGCTTTCAGAATACCACAATTTGTGGTATTCCTGTCACTTCCGAATGCTTACATAAAAATAAATCGTCTTCAATCACTTTATACATTTACTTTATAATTTACTTTAAAAGCATTGTTTGTTTTTCTCCTAGGAATATATATTAGATGTATTTCAACACGCCACCTATTTTATTTTCTATACATATTACGTATAGGAGACTACAGTCCTTTTTAAAAAAGAATACTGTGTAACAGACAGTGATTATATATCGAAATTGTATTTTTTGATGAATTTCTTTACAATAGTTTGAAAAATCTCATAGGCACAGAAGCTAAGTGAGCATGAAACACAATCATTATCGAGTGATTTAAAAACTCTATTAACCTACCTTGCCAATAAAAACTACCAGGACCACCAAGAAGTACTCTGTCAGCCTAGATTAAATCAAACAAAAAGATACGTATTTAAAAACAGGTGGTTTAGACACTGAAAGCAATGCAATACACAGACAGCTAACATTCAATACACATGAAAGCTATACACACACACACATATATACATCGAAGTCTTAAATCTCAAACTCTAACTTATTTTCAGTAAATTTTCATTGCATCCTTTTCTAAAAGGCAAAAAAAAAAAACAAAAATTAAAAAAGACTTATAATGCATGTAATATATGAAAATACACACATTGATTCTACAGATGCGGCTGCTGCGCATGCTTGTTACGAAGCAAAACTGCGAAATATTTTTGAGGCACAATGAAGACAAAAAGTCATTGATTTTGTGTATTCCATTTGTGACTACATAGGCAACTTTCCTTTCTAATAATCATTAAAAATTATTTGGCTAATGGAAAATTATTTTTTTAGTGTCTTGCGGATCTAAACAAATGAAATCAGTGGGTAAAATGAAATTTCAGGGTAAGTTAGATGCACAAATTACACTTGACTAGCACTTCTTGTATTTGTGACAAACTATCTAATTCGAGGTAACTGTATTTAGTGTTTGAGCACATTTTGGAAATTTCTTCCTGCTGGATAGAAAAAAAAAAAAAAAGTTTTCCCCCCTCAAACATACAGATAGCCCTTTCCAGCTTTCAACGATGTCCTTCCCTGATCATGTAAAAGACACTTCTAAGCTGTCTGCTTTAAAGGGAGACCTTTTTTTTTTTTCAGAAATGAGTTGAAGAAAGTAAACAGTTAACTTAGCAATGAGTATTCATCGTATGAGAGTATTTCTGGGGCTACAGCGCACAGGCATAGGGACAAAAAACTTATTTAACACAACACCTATTTGAAAATATGACATGAAAGTTTAAAGCCCAATATTTATTAATAGACTTTACCAATTTTGCCTCAAGGTCTGAATTATGAGACATTATGAGTAAATTCTGAACTGTCAATTTCAAACTGAGTGATTTAAATCAATGATGTAGGAAAGAAAGTTAACGAGAACCATAGTCCTAGAAAAAGTTTTTTAGTAAAATAAAGATAAAATACAAATTTTTAAAAAGAAAAGGCTTTACTGATTTTTTGAATCACATAATTATACAGATTCTATTGTTTTAATAAATTTAAGGCATTTTCTAAGAAAGTCATATTAAGCTTTCTAAGGAAGCTCCACTTTTAATCAATATATATAAGATTTCTCTAGGAGTAATTAATATTCTCAATTTGAATTCAAAATGTTCACAGATGCTATCCAAAAAAACGCATACACACACACAAAAATAATACAAAAAAAAGTACTTTAGAAAATTCTCCTTCGAAAACACCGAATTGTTATTTTAGAAAAACAGATTAAAAACTATCCACTCTGGAGGGCATATTAGCTCTGTTAAAACTACACAGAGCCGTAGATATGAGGTTTTTTTTTTTTTTTGAGATTTTTTACAATAATTAGGTTGCTTCAGCTTTACTTGGTGCCTGTAGGCACATACAGGTGGCAACATGCATGTTTCTCAGCCTTTATGTAACTGAACTATGATTTTGTAACAAAGCTCCCATTGACAGAGTTTTGTGAAAAATCACTTTTAGTCAAAAAGAGAAAATTTTAATGCTGTATAAATCTATCTGGCTGGAAATTTTACTTAAGTCATAATGGCTATCTACATCTACTGAGGATTCGGTCCACTGTCCTCCCTTCCCATTCTGATGTCTTTGTGAGATAAACAACACCTGCTAGGGAGAGAATACAAGGCAAAGAATATCAAAATGCGTGGGTCATTTTTATTAGCTGTTTTCCTAAAACAGGTAATAGTTACAGAGAAGCAATTAACTTTTAACAATGGTTTAGATAATGAGGTAGATCTGAATCTCATTCAGTCTTAAACGAGAACTTACTTTGGTAAAATCAATGCTGAATCCTCCTTGACAAAATCCCTGTCCATCAGCATCAATATTTTCTAAAATAAAAAGATTGGAAATATACACAAACCCAAACATAAACAAATAACATAAAACAAAACATGAGAAAAATCTGTATCACTATAATCATAAGGCAACGTACTACGAATTGGGAATGTTCATTCACTCAGGCACTTAATGAGTCATTACCATATTCTAAAAAAAATGAGTATGCATTTTTATCAGCACCATTTTCTCAGATATGGCAAGAGAGATCAAAGTTCCTGGGATGGTCACCAGGAAACAAACATCACCTGAAACAGTAGATTCAAAACTCATTTTTAACCACAACCCACAGGCAAGATTATTATCATAACCCATACAACCCAACACATACATAGTATATGTGTGTATATCACAGATACATAAGTAAGATAAAATGTCACAAAACAGTATCACTATTACCGTGTATGGTATATTCTGATATTTTCCATTTTATTTCATTCCATTTTTAAAAAAAATGACTGGTTACGAGCCACTATCCTGATTTTATAAAACGAAGATGGGTTGTGATCTACAAGTCAAAAATTCCAATATCAGGGATGCCTCAGTGGCTCAGCAGTTAAGTGCCTTCGGTCCAGGATATGATCCTGGAAACCCGGGATCGAGTCCCACATCGGGCTCCCTGCACGGAGCCTGCTTCTCCCTCTGCCTGTGTCTCTGCCTCTCTCTCTCTCACGAATAAATAAACAAAATCTTAAAAAAAAAAATTCCAATATCAAATTGCTATTATTACCGCACAGTTGCCAGCCTGCGGTCTTCACGAATTTATTACGAATACTAGTAAAGAGAAACATATATTCCTAATACGTATTTACTACACCTACATTCTGTAGCCAACAACAACAAAACGTCTATTAAAAACGTACTTCAAAATCTGGGGAGAGAGCTAAAAACCCTGACTTGATGTTTAGCAAAGAGCAAAATATGAAACCATCTTCATGATATATTTAGAACCGCACGCAGTCTCATGAACACGAACATCTTCAAACTGGACCCTTTCAATTATTTTCCAGATGATCACAGACTCAGACTCTCTTGTAGTCCCCTCTTATTTTGTAGTTCTCACAAAAGGGGACAATTTCTGGACAACTAGCCAATTAACTTAACTCTAATCATGAGTGATCCTGGACCTAGAACACAGGTTAAGGATGAACCTGAAGACTCTCCCTTGATTTATCTCCAGGGTAACAAGGAACAATGAAACGCTCCTCTTCAGTTACCAAGGAATTCTTGTAGCCAATGTTACAATATATAAATAATTATGCTGCAGTATTACTGAACCGGCCACCTACACACAGCAACCAAAAATACCTATTTTCAGTACAATTGAAAGGACAACTTCCAAAAAATTTTGTCAAATACTCCCATCAAAAATTTCGAAAAAAAAAATTTTTTTTGAACATATTTTAAAAACCTGGGAACTGCCCCAAGATGACACACTTAATAACTAAATTTAGAATTTTAGAAAACAGCCTCAAGAGCGTATTGCTGCTACCCCAATGTAAATTCTCCTTGACCAAGAGGGAATGGGAAAATGTGGGCTGGGGTTTCCAGCGCTGCATGCATCATACTGAGCAAATCCGCTCTGACCTCAAGTCAGCTGGTTTTTTCCTGCATTCCAGCTGCATTCAGGGGAACTCTTTCAGGCTATTTATAAAGACATCCCTTTTTCGATCATCATACTCTATCTGCTTTATCAGGTTTCCCAGAATGTCCAGCCAGAAAACACGATCGTCCTGTAAAATTCTCTCAACCACGTAGTAAGCCGAATTAAACTTTACGTTTATGCCGACGTCAAGAATTGTACGCTAACGACAAGCTATTTTGGTGAAGGCTTTGGTTTTTATTGCTACAGATGAATACCCTTCCTGCCACTGGCCAAGCGACAGCGTCATTAGTGATGCTGCCGATTACAGCCACGGGCGAACCACCAAGCCCCCTCCTCCGTGAGCCGCGTCCTGCACGGAAACGTTGGTTATCTTTTTAAATCTTTTTTTTTTAAGATTTTATTATTTATTCATAGAGACAGAGAGAGGCAGAGACCCAGGCAGAGCGAGAAGCAAGCTTCCTGCAGGGAGCCCGACGTGGGACTGGATCCCGGGACCCCAGGGTCACACCCCGGGCTGCAGGAGGCGCGACGCCGGGGCTGCTCTATCTTTTTAAATCTTAGACGTGAACCTACCAGAGACACTACTGATATTCACAATTTACAGGTAAGGAGCTAAGGCCCGGGGGATTAAGCAACGAGCCAACGAGCTAGCGAAGAGGAGAGGGCGGACCTGAGCCGCGTGTCCACACCGTCTGAGCGCCGGTCAAGGGGAAGGGAAGGCAACGAGCTTGCACAACTGACAAGGGTCTCAGCGCCAACAAGGCCAGTCAGGCGGTGGGTGGAGCAAAGGACTCGGCCTGAGCACGGACCCGGGAGTGTGTGAGCTCTAGGGTGTGCGGCTCCGGCACCTTTAGAACAGGACGCCCGGGGGGGTCCCTGGAGGCCCAGCGGTTAGCGTCCGCCTTCCGCCCAGGGCGTGACCCCGGGGTCCCGGGAGCACGTCCCGCATCGGGCTCCCGCCGGGAGCCTGCTTCTCCCCGTGCCCGTGTCTCATGAATAAATGAAATCTTGAAAAAAAAAAAAGGAACAGGACACCTGCCCCTGTGGAAAGCCATCAGGTGGCAGAGGGTTATGAAAACGCCTAAAGCAAAAGTAACCGACGGCGAGGGTTCAGGCCCAGGGTGGCCCCACGGGTCACGCCGAGAGCAAAAGCAACTAAGCAACGGATCCCCACGAACCGCCACGAGCCCACGAGCCAAGGGACCGAGTGAGCGGCGCTTCGGAGCCCGCACCCCGTGCAGATGCGTCGCTGGCGGCCGGGGACACAGAGACGCCCCCCGGGCCTCGGCTGCTTTCATGCAAGTCAGTGCGTCACCAACAGCGGAGCAGAGCCCGGGCGGGCGACACGGGGCCCACGCCGGCTGGCACGTCCTGCCCCGCGCACACGCTCCCCGGTCACGCCGCCCTGGCCTCCGGGCAAAGGCCGAGCCGAGGAGCCCGTCCCTCGATCAAGGGCCGTGACGCCAGGGAGAAGGGCGTCCGCGTCGGTTCCTGCTGCCAAGTCCTCGGCTTCTTCTGAGGCTTGAGGGTCTGGACCTGATCAGGGCTCAGCGCACGGTTTCCGTCAAGGACCACACGGTCAGTACTTAGGCCTCGGGGGCGACCACTCGGCCTCCCGGAGGAAGCAACGTGTCGACACATGGGGGGGGGGGGCTGCGTCCTACTGAGACCTCAGTTACAAGAAGCGGCGCCAGCGGCGTGGGCACCTGATCGGAGGCCACGTACCCCAGAAGACCAGGTCTGAAGGGACCGCAGGGCTTCTGTGCCTAAGCAAGCACGCGAGCAGCACGCGACAGGTGGGCCGGCCTGGACGGGCAAACCGGACACGGTGCCCCGCGGCCTGCCGGAGGGTGCCCGGTGGTGGCCCGCGTGCTGCGCGAGGTCCCCAAGGGCCCCTACGCCTCCGGGCCCGCCCAGACTCGGATTTGCGAAGGGACAACGTGGGGCTGACGGAGAAGCCGTGGGGAACACCGAGGCGACCGAGGCGCAAGGCCCTGCGAGGAGGGAGGCCTGGGTTCAAGTCCTCCTTCGAGGCTCACTGCTCTGAGAGGGAAGAAACCCCTCGGGCTCTGCTGTCCGTCCCGCAGGCGTCCGTGGCAGCGGCCCCGGGGAGCCAGCTCCCGCGTCCACCCTCCCGCACGCACCCCCGGCCACCCGGGGCAGCGCCTGGCGGCCTGACCCTCCCTCGCAGGGCGCACGGCGCCAAGCTGGCGGCTTCAGAAGTAAGGGTCGGGGAAACCATCCGGGATTTCTGGGGGGCTCGACCGCTAAGAGTCTGGAAGACCCAACACTTCCCCCAGCCTGGTGTCCCGAGTGGCCTGGCGAGAGGAGACCCCAGCGGCAAAGGTCCCCCGCGCTCCACTTCTGCTACTAGCTCCCTCCCCAAGCTGACCGGCGAGCAAAGGAAGATGAAAAGCAACCGCCGAGGGGCGCTGGGGGCTCAGGGGGGAGCACCTGCCTTCAGCTCAGGCTGAGATCTCAGGGTCCCGCGGTCGAGCCCCGTGTCAGCAGGGTGTCTGCTTCTCCCTCTGCCCCCCGCCCCCTCTCGCTCTCAAATAAATAAAATCTTAAAAAAAAAAAAAGTAATAGTCTGAAAAATGCTTTATTCTTTTATTTTTATAATTGTATTTTTTTATTCATGAGAGACGCAGAGAGGCAGAGGGAGAAGCAGGCTCCCTGCAGGGACCCGATGTGGGACTCGATCCCAGGACCCCGGGGTCACGCCCTGGGCCGAAGGCAGATGCTCAACCTCTGAGCCACCCGGGCTGCCCCTGAAAGGTGCTTTAGATATAAATACCACAACACGTTTCAGTAAGCGAGGTTTCTTGTATAAAGAGAATCTCGAGTGGTGGCCATTTAACCACAAAGGAGGGCAAAAGCACTGGTATCTCCCGGGGCACCCGGGTGGCTCTGTTGGCTACAAGTCTGCTTTAGGCTCCGGGATCTCAGGGTCCTGGGATCGAGCCCCGCATCCGACTCCCTGTCGATTCCCCTGCCGCTCCCTGTCCCTCTCTGTCTCTCAAATAAATAAAATCTTCAAAACACAAAGCAAAACAGAACTGGAAT